>NW_025999870.1:2816297-2882077 GCF_001458135.2 Marmota marmota marmota
GGAGGGAGGGGGGATAGTAGAGGATAGGAAAGGCAGCAGAATACAACAGACACTAGTATGGCAATATGTAAATCAATGGATGTGTAACTGCTGTGATTCTGCAATGTGTATACGGGGTAAAAATGGGAGTTCATAACCCACTTGAATCAAAATGTGAAATATGATATATCAAGAACTATGTAATGTTTTGAACAACCAACAATAAAAATTAAAATAAAATAAAATAAAATAAATACCTTGAGCATAAAAAAAATAAGGCAGGTTAGAATCTACCTTTCCTATGCTCAAAATTTTCGTTAGACTTGCTTCCCTTTGCAAGCTGAAACCCAAAGTGTATACTATTTGAGTAATCATGTAATCCACTTAGTGCTACATACCTTTTTTTTTTTTTTTTTGATACCAGGAATTGAACTCAGGGGCACTCGACCACTGAGCCACACCCCCAGCCCTATTTTGTATAATTTTATTCAGAGACAGGGTCTCACTGAGTTGCTTAGAACCTTGCCATTGCTGAGGCTGGCTTTGAACTTAGGATCCTCCTGTCCCAGCCTCCTAAGCCCCTGTAACTACATGTGTGAGCCTCCAAGCCTGGTTATATCATTTTTTAAAGAAATAGAACAGAAAAGAAGAAAAAACACTGGAGTGCATTATATGTAGTACAAATAAGTAGTTGTTAAATGAACTTATGCTTTTTGCATGTGTATACTTGGTTGTAATGTAAAGTTTTGTGGGCAGGGGGTTAGGTGTTTCTTTGGGTAATGGTCAAAGGAGCTTGAGAATTATTGCTATAATGATCCAGTCTCCAACCTCATCGCCTGTCCCTTATGTACTACCACTCACCTTTCCTCTTCCCCCATATTTCAATATTCACTCCAGCCTCTTTGCTATTCCACATGCCATGCTACACCCTCATATAGTTACATAGCTTATTCCTTCGACTTCACCATATCTCTGCTTAAATGTCACCTTGAACATCAATGTCTTTCCTCCTACATCCTATCAAAATAAAAACTGTTTAATATCACGCACCGTCTTATAATTTCCTTATAACACTTATCTCCACTTGACATTATATATTTATATATTTATTTGCTCTTTCTCTACCTCCACTCTTTTGTTTTGATCAATATATCCTAAGCACTTACTTGTTTTGCATGTGTATTCCTTTATTAGGCAACTTATAGGTTCTTTTTGTTGAGCATGTAAGTGGCATCTTAAATTTTTTTATTATGATATAAATGTCAGACATGCAAAAGAATACATAATGCTTAAAAATAATAAAACAAATGCCCATGTAGCCACTTCTTGGATGGTAATCCAAGTAGTATCATACTACAGATAGCATATTACTTTCTGTTGGTGTAGAGAGAAATGTTATTGACATTAGTAAACTGACTTTTAATATGGAAACTTTGTTAAACTTAATTTTTTATAGTTTTAATTATTTGCTGATTCTTTCAGGTTTTTCAGGTAGATAATTATCTCAGGGTCTACCACTAGGACATAAGTAAATTTAAAATATACACACACACACACACACACACACACACACACACACATACATATATATATAATGAATTAATTTAACATAAGCCCACTTGATCCTCACCTGCATAGCTCATTTAATCTTCCCCATTACTCTATACAGAAGGTATTATTTATTATCTCTTCTTTATAGATGAGAGAAATTCAAGAACAGAGAGGTTAGGGAACATGCTTGAGGTCAAAGAGCAAGTAACAGAGCCAAAATTTTAAATTTAAAACCTGGTCACCTTGCTTTAGGATTTATTGAGACTGCCTGTCAAATGACTGCTATACAAGTTTTGTCTATTGTCTTTCAGACTTCTAGCCCCGACCCTTCTTTGTCTGCTTGTTGTTACTGTATGGGACAGGTCCTCCTGTACTATATTAAACAACAGCAGCTTAAAGAGAACATTCCTAAATTCTCTTTTAAATTCACATTTTCTCTAAGCTTTTGGTATATAAAGTTTATCAAATTGAGAAAGTAATCTTGGTAATTTTTAAAAGTTAGTCATTAAAAGATCATGTAGTTTATCAAATGATTTGTGTTTTTACCAAGTTAGTTATTTGACTTTTCTCCTTTAGTGTCCTTTAATTTGGGAGGGGGGATCAGGGATTGAACCCAGGGGTACTTAACCACTGTGCCACACCCCCAACCCTTTTTATTTTTTTAAATTTTGAGACAGGGTCTTGTTTCATTGCTTAGAGTCTTGCTAAACATAGCTCAGTGGTAAAGTGCCCCTGAGTTCAATCCCTGGACATGGGCAGTGTGGGAACCTTTTATGAGATAAAGAAACTTTATTCCTTGAATGGTTGGTAGATTTTTTTATAGTATAGCCTCATCATTCTCACTTGAGACTTGTATACCTTATTAATCTATCCATTGAATGAGCTTTTGATTTTGTGAATCTATTGGTTTTGTGCACATTATTTTACCAATTTTGACCATTTATTATTTTTATGTTTTTTGTTTCTTTGGCTTAATCAAAGAAACAATGTTTTATATTGATCTTAAAATAAAAATATTGATTATACTAATAAGTTAAGACAAAAATATAAGTTAAAATAAAAATGTTGGGTTAAGTAAGTATATTTTTTAAATATAGCTTCAAAAATAGTTAAAATTACATGTGAGGATGAATTATGTTTCTATAATCTATAATACATATAGAAACAGGTTTAGATGTTAATTATTTTAAATTCATTGAGACAGCTGCGTTTAGCATATGGTCACACTTTCTGAATAATGCATGTGTGCTAGAAAATAATATATATTCTGTTTCATGGGAAATTGCATATAGATTTATTACTTTGAGATTCTTACTATTAAGATGTCTAAAACTCTCTTACTTTTAGCTACTTTATCAGTTTCTCAGAAATTATATAAAAGTTTTCTATTATGAATACTGATTTATCTATCAGTTCACTAAAATGCTTTCTTGATCTTTCATTCTTTTTATAAGTACAAGTGGATCCAGATGCTAAGTACAGTAAAAATATTAGAAATAATATATAGGAACTCTGAGAATAGACAAAGGAAGATGGAGTAGATAGAAAGAGAATTCAAGACTGGAGGAACATTGTGGTAGCAAAGCATCTTACTTCCCCCAACCCTAGTGGTAGAAGGTGCTGCAGCCCCAGGGACAATTCCAGGTGAACTGGCAAGGATTGGTGACTGGAGGACAATTGGAAGGCCTACTGACAATAAGCAGCCAGAGGAAGTATTTTTCTTCCTAACCAAGACTAAGATATCTCCCATCCAGAATACAAGTAAATGAGCAGCATCAAAAAAGGGCATCCTACCACAGCAATTACTGGCTCAGCCATATCTGGGAATTCCCACTCTCCCACACACACACACACACACACACACACACACACACACACACCTAGAAACATAAAGTAGTTGGGTAATAATGGCAGCTGGGAATACCAACACATAGGTCTTCCTCATGGACTGAAGAATTCCTTTCCCCACCTTGGACCAACCTGGGAAAACTCCTTCCAGCCACTCAGGCAGCACCAGCATGGACCAGTGGGAACTACAGACCAAAACAGGACTAAAAATTAAACTGTCATTGAGTAGAGTGAAGATGACAGATAATAGAATCAGTGAACATAGGATAAATCAATAGAATTTACCCAATCTAAACAACAGAAAGAAAATGGAGTAAAGATGAAGAGTCTCAAGCTGTTATGGATCAATGAAAGAAGATCCAATCATCTCCAACAAAGTCTCAGAAAGAAATGAAAAAAGAGAGCGGGTCTGACAGAACATTCAAAGGAATAATGGTAGGTAATATCTCACATTTGTAGAAAGACATAACCTTACAGATTCAAGAAGATGAATAAATTCCAAATTAAATAAATTTCTATGGAGGCACATTAAAAATGCTGTAAATAAAATACAGTGAAAATGATCTTAATAGCACCAGAAACATGGCATTTTCTATGGAAGAACACCAATTTGAATGACAGTGGGTTTGCTACTTGAGATAATGAAGGCAAAAAAGAAATAGAATATTTTTCAAGTGCTGTCAACTTCAAGGAAAAGAATTGTCAAACATGCATTGCATATCTATTGAAGCTAACCTTTAGGAATGAAGAAATTTAGATATTATGAGATGAATGGAAACTAAAATAATCAGCTTCTATCAGACTTGTCCTTAAAGAAGGATAAAGTTCTTCAAACAGGAAATTAATCATGGAGCATCAAGAAGGAGCAAAGAACAATAGAAAGGATAAAAATTTGGACAAATACAATAGATAATCCTTCTCCTTAATCATTTTACAAATATATAATGTCCATCTTTTGCCCAGTATGATGTTTTCATTTTAAACTTCATTTTTATTATAATAAAATTGGTATTTGTGGTTAAGTAAAGGGGCACTTAACCACATATTTGCCTGGTATGTATTTGATTTTTTTTGTTTTGGTTTGTGTTTTTTATTTTTTTGTTTTGGTGCTGGGGATTGAACCTAGGGCTGCTGGGAGCCATTAGCCAAGTAGGTATGACAATTTCCTTGCCAGCGTACCCCATGTTGCTTAGTGGAAGGACTCGTGGAAATAGGACATTTTGCAGTGACATTGCAGTTAGGTGACCTAGCTCAAGGACCAGGGCGGATCCGGGATTAGGGTGTTCCTGGTTTAGGATAATCGGGTTTAGGGCATTCCAGGTTTAAGATTATTCCTGCTGGGAATAGGGCGTATCCTGCTGCCTGAGTTCCCCTTGAGTTCTCATGGGATTCAGACAGTATTTTTGGGGAGATAGAAGCCCAGTGGAGGTGGATTTGGGCAGAGAACGTGGATTTCCCCAGAACGTGATTGTAGACGGCTGGTGTGAGTTCGGGAATAAAGAGTTGCTGTTTGAATCTATAAGCTGTGTGGTGGCTCGTGATTGTGTGCCCAGCCAGACTGCGGCATAGGGCCTCACACATGCTAAGCACATGCTCTTCAACTTTTGGCATCACTTTGTTTTGTTGTTTTTCTTTTCTTCTTTCTTTTTTTTTTTTTCCTGCCGATTGGCTCTAAAAGTGCATTTTGTAAAGAACATATTTTGTGTCTTGATTTTGTTGTTTATCTGTTTTTATTTCAAACTGAAATTCTCTGCCTTTTGATGGGTAGATTTCATCCATTCCCATTCATTGTGATTAGTGATATAGCAGATCCTGTTTCATGTTTTCTGCTAAACAAGATGTCTTTTTGTTTCTTGTTTTCTTCTTGTCTGCATTTATATCAAATAATCAATTATTTTTTCTGGGCTTTAACATTATACAATCAATTTTTAGTCCCTGCTGCTTGAATCGAATCTATTAAAGTGTATTCCTGTTTTATCACCCCCTCCATTTATTTCTTAAGTTTGCAGATGTGTACAGTCTCTCCCTCATCGAGACAAGTAATTACCTACTCATTTTCTTATTTCTACTTTTCATCTTCATCCTCAATGGTATCATCTAAAATTATTTACAGTTAGATTACTATGTAGGCAATTGGTGTCACTATCTCTTATTCTCTTATGCTTATTAAGAAGATAATGAATTCCAAAGTAAATTACTTTTAGTTTTCCTTCATGTTTTGAAGCATTTTCCTCGAATTTTCTTTTTGCTGAAATACTTTCCCTGAGGTCTTTTATACTAACAATCCACTTTATTTTTGGCTCATTTACATAATATGTAGGTAAAATGTAAAATCCTAGATTCAAAGTTTTATATTTTACAAGTTAAAATATTATTACATTTTCTTCTTGTAGATTGTGCTTCTACTGGCAAGTCAGATGTATTTGTTGAATCATTATTTGTTGTGAGGCCACAACATGCCAAGCACTGCTTTTGACACTAGGGATTCAATTTTTCAAAAATTGTGATCTGTTTACAGGTGACTTATATTTTTTTCTCTGGAAGGCCTTAGAATTTATTTTTTATTTATGTTGTTAGAGCTCACTATAATGTGTGATGTCTTTTAATAATTTTCTTGTTCAACTCTCAATGAGCATTTTCATATAAAGGTCACTGACTTCTCTTATTTTTCTATAATTCTTGGTTAGTGATTTTAAAAATGTCTTTTTCACTGTTTTTTTTTTCATTCCAGAATTCTAATTATATAAAATTTAGTCAGTCTCCATATTGCTAATATTCTTTCTCCATTTTCAACTTTTTTTTCTTTTTTGGGGGGGGGTACTGGGGATTGAATTCAGGGGCACTTAACCACTGAACCACATCCCCATTCCTATTAAAATTTTTATTTAGAGACAGAGTCTTACTGAGTTGTTTAGGGCCTCACTAAGTTGCCGAGGCTGGCTTTGAACTTAGGATCCTCCTGCCTTGACCTCCTGAGCCACTGGGATTATAGGTGTGTACCACTGCGCCCAATCATTTTCAACTTTTCTTCCCTTCTTTCTTCTAAGAAAGTTATAGTTATAGTTAAAGTTAAAGTTATAGTTACAGTTCCTTGACCTCATATTCTAGCTTTGTAATTCACTTCAGGTATTTCTCACACTTGCTTCAACTCACCAGGAAAGACAAGTTGTATGTATATATGATGAGCTGTATGTATATATGGGGGAGCAATGAATTATTCCCTATTTATATAATCTATAGTACTAAAATTTGGGCAATATAACTCTCCATTTATCAGCATATTCCAACTAAGTGACCTTGCACCTTAAAAAACCTCTTTATGTCCACCTCTATGTTTTTAAAATATTTTACTTAGTTGTAGGTAGACACAATACCTTTATTTTTATGCGGTGCTGAGGATTGAACCCCGAGCCTCACATATGCTAGGCAGGCACTCTACCACTGAGCCATAACCCCAGCCCTCTACCTCTGCAGTAATTATTTGGCTCATTACTCTTTGAGATGGATCTATTATCTATTGGTATCCACTCCTCTCCCAGCCTATTTTCAAGGGATACTGTGCAATGATAAAAGAATGGGCAGAGATTTACCCAGGGTAATATGGAAAGTAGACAGGAAAAAACAAAACCCACACCTCCCCACCAACACCCTGTGGCATCCCTCAACATACACAGATGAACTGTAGTTATTTGAGAGTTTTTGTTTGTTTGTTTTTGTGGTGCTGGGATTTGAACTCAGAGCTTCAGATGTGAGACAAATACTCTACCACTAAGCCAATCAAATAAACTTTTCAGTAGTTTCTCAATCCAATAACTTCTCCCTCACTTTGCAGAGTCTCAAAATTGGATTTTGGGAAAAGAGATAACCACTTATTAAAATATTAATTATTTTTCACTGTAAAATAATATTACTATGTACCTGATAGCTCAGAATAACACATATTTATTATCTCACAGCTCCTGTAGGTGAGGGTCTGGGCACAGCTTATTTGGGTCCTCAGCAGCCGGCTATCAAGGTATCAGACAGGACCAGGTTCTCATGGGTAGACTATAGGGAAGGATCCCTTTCCAAGCACAAAGAGGATGTTGAAAGGTTCAGTTCCTTGCAGGCTATGGGATCTAGGGTTTTAGATTCTTGCTGGTTGTTGGCTAGAGGCCATTCTCAGTTTCTTGTCATGTGATCTCCCCAATATCACTAGTTTCTTCATCAAAGTCAGCAAGACGATTCTGCCACCAAGACAAGCATTAGATTCTAACGTTGCCTTTGTTGTATTTTATCAGTAAAAAGTGAGTCACAGTCCAATTTTGCTCAAAAGGAGGGGTTTGCGGGAATTGGAAATCATTTTGCCCCAAAGTTTCTGAAAGCCACTGAAGGGTTTTAAGCAGCAAAGTAACATCATTTTTTTTTTTGCTGTAGAATGACCACTAGTCAGAAATTGTAGAGAACAGATTGGTGGGAGAGAAAACATGAGTTCTGGAACCCAGTTAGGAGACTGTGATTGTAATCCTGGTGAATCCCTGACAGTCAGAGCTGAAATAATGCTAGTAGGAATAGAGAAATGGAAAAATTGGAGAGTTAAGAAATATATAGGACTTGGTGATAACTAGATAGTGAGGTCAAAGGTTTGCTTCTGACTCATGCAAATGGGTGAATGGCAGTAACATTATTCACTGAGAAGAGAAGCAGTGTAGACAAGATGAGTTTGAGATAAGTTAGTCCCATAATAGAACTGGACTCAGCCACATTCCCTTGATAGTATAACCTTTTTTTTTTTTTTTTTTTGAAAAATTTAGACCATCTCTTTTATATGTATGTATTTGGGGGCTTCATAGAATCCGTTGTTCAAATTTATTAAAACTGGTTCAATCTTTTCAATTCATCTCACATGATATAGGAATTTTTAGGAAAGCAAGATAGTCTATGTATACAAGAACATTGGAATTGCTACTGCCAGTTATGGGTGACGAGTTCTGCTTCATCACATGTTGAAGTTTGAACATTAGAGAAGCACGCCAAGGCAAGCATATAAAGCGGGGTTTATTTTTAAAAAAGGGTAACATGAACTTCTCTGGGCAGGGAGAAGGGGGCCATAGGTGGTATCCTAGCATCCCAAAGAAGCAAGGTGCTCTGCCCTTTTTATAAGTTCTAGCTTCCTTTGTTCTCCTGCCCTCTTCCCCTTATCTTTCTCCTTCCTGTGTAGGTAACTAGGCATTTGGCTAGGCCTAGGAATGTTTGATGGATGGCCAAAAGGTGGAAACAGGTGGGTTGAAGGGGGAAGGGCAGGATAGAGCAGCCAAGGACAAATTAATTAACAACCTTACAGTCAGGTTACCTCAGTAACAGGTTGGAGCAGAGGGAGATTCTTGATAAGAGTGGAGAAAAGGCTCCTAAGTAATTAACATTTCAGTCCCTCAGAGGACATTCTCTAACTTGCGGGACTCACTCAAAATTGGCTCCTTGATCCAACATAACTCAATTGACCTATCTCTACTGACTGCCTCTCTAATCCTGGCTTCAGAATGAACGTGCAACCAAGAACCTACTGCTCCTAAAAACACACCTTTCATATGTTTAAATGTAAAGGATGAGTTTGGGGAGGACAAAAACATGGATAAAATTCATCCACTCCAATATACTGTACAACAGAATACTTTTGCATTGAACTCTGCAATCCTATGCATTGTGCACATGGGTAGACAAGGCGTGAAAAAGTCCAGCCAATTCGGGTCAGTATTTCTGGAGCTGCCTTCCTCCCTTGGCTGGAGATCCGACACAGGAGACGACGCCCTATATTCTAGCAACAGGGAAGAAACTAGTCGTGCTTCGGATTCTCCCAGCCCAGCCACGCAGGCTCCCTCCCACCTGCCGAGCAAAGGGCCTAACGGCGCGCAAGGGCTTCTGGGAATCGTAGTTCCGGGTGGGAGGGGCTGGTCGGCGTTGCCCCGGCTTCTTACGCATGCGCGACTCCGAGCTGGCCTGAGAAGTTCGTAGCCTTTGTCAGGCCCGGGATGGGAGGTGAGTTGGTTTTACCTGTACCCCGACTCCGCGTTTGGATTGGGCGGTGGCCCCGGGGGGTCGTTCTGTGCCCAATCGGGACTGGAGTGCTCCTTTGCGAAAGGAGTGTGGAAGGCAGACCGTGACCCCATCCCCTCACGCTCTGCCCTGAATCCTACCCCCCCGGCCCCGGGTGCTAGCGCGGTGCCAGTCGGTGCGCGACCGGCGGGCAACGCGGAGCTGAGCGGAGCACGCGGGGTTGTCGTGGGTCCTGGGCGAATGTCCTGAGAGCCACGGATTTGTCTATGCTCCTGTGCCTTGGCGGCAGCTCCAGCGCCATCTCTTCGGACGCTCTGTCTCCCTCCCCAGGGATCGCTCCCAGCGCAGGGACAGGTATTTAAGGACCCACTCTCAGGGATGCTGTCCTCGGGTTTCCTCCCGCTCTGTAGGACCGAGGCAGGCTCCACCGTGAGAGAGAGAGAGCGACCTGATTCTGACTGAGACATTTCCGCAGAGCCCCCAGAGGAAAGACAGGAAGGAACACCCGAGGCTCCCGGGACTTCTGACTGCTCTGTCCACTGAGGTGTGCTTTTTGGATGAAAAGCAGAAATCTGGACATGGAGGAGGTGGTGATCATGGAGACAGATTTGGCCGAAATGCCTGAGAAAAAAGGTAGAATTGCTCAAGTGTTGCACTTCTGTGGTGGAAGGGTGGAGTCCTTCCTCCTGGAGGGAAAAGGGTTGTCTCGGAATAGGTGGCCATTGGCAGAGAGGACTGTCTCCATTGTCTTGGTGGATGGGTGGGCTATTTGAGTGTAGAGAGTTTGGTACAGGATCATCCCCTGTCCTTTCCATTGCAACCTGGTGCACAATGGACCCTTCCAAGCAGCCCCCAAAATAAGAGTGGAAATGTTAATCTGAGATGTGAGCACAGCTACAACCACTCTTCTCACTTGCTCTTCCTTTCAAATGATTATTCCATTCTAGTCCCCATCAGTGGATTTGAGAAATCAGCTTTGTGGTTGACAAAAATTTCTCCACACCCATTATTTCACTGTATCTTTATAGTTACCTATGATTTAAATTCAGTGCGGGTTTGATCTTTTTGTTTGTTTTGGTGATGGTGGTGTTTAACATGCAAAACAGACTAGAAGGCAAGGGTTGACTTTCAGTACTACTAGACCAGAGTTTCTTGAAGTTTGTTCTGTGACCTAGCATCAGAATTCCCCCTAAACTTCCTATCTGTGCTTGTTAGGTTTTTGGATTGCACTCCATACTCAATCAGTGACAATTACTTTAGTGAAGTCCAGCAATCTACATTTTAAATAAGTTTTTAGAGTAATTTTTGAGAACCATTGATATGATGAACTATGATACTAATTTTGTGTAGACTGAACTGGGAAATTCACTGAATTATTCTAATTTCTAGATCAGAGAGGACCACCTTCCAGAATGTGATATGATTATAGCAATGCATTTAAGTCTGGTATAGCAACATTCCTGGGCATTTTCCATAATTCTTGGAGGTAATAGGTTGTTGGGGGGGGGGTGTCCTTTCAGTCTCAATGTTAATAAGGGGCACATTTAAT
Source organism: Marmota marmota marmota (assembly GCF_001458135.2). Classification (NCBI taxonomy): domain Eukaryota; kingdom Metazoa; phylum Chordata; class Mammalia; order Rodentia; family Sciuridae; genus Marmota; species Marmota marmota. Next base: position 2,827,258 of record NW_025999870.1, read on the forward strand.
GTGATGGAGGAATTTTTTAGACTTGTTGTCTTATATGTCTAAGTAGCATCTTGAGCCCCATCATGACTGCTTTCTTGCCCTTAGCCATGTCTTCCCAGGATTCCCCCCTCTGCCAAGAGAAGAACACAGAAGAGGAAGAAGTGGCAACTATGTGCCTCACAGCCAGATCACAGGTGAGTGTGAGTCTAATGGTGATAGAAGTCCCACCTTATTTCTCAGAGTACAGGTGTGCTCCCTTCTTTTTGATAAAAGTTTCTTTTTTTACTAGAGCCCATCTAGAGAACTGAGTTTTAATTCTGAGAGATTAATGAACTTGGTAGGAAATATTTTATACTTTTCCATAGTACCTCAAATCTCCACCTATTTTTATTGTCCCTCTACAGGCAGGTAAGCAACATTTCCCTTCTTTGGCCTACCATGCTAATTTCTGTGCTTGGTAATATGGGAAACTATTTTAAAGATAATGTGATGAATGCTCCTTAAAATTTACATTTCTCTCTAGAGGAAAAAACACCTTAAATTATGAAGTGATTAGAAGGTAATTAATACTCAAATAGTTCAAATGAGTGTTATAAAAGGGAAGCTTAGGGAGGGGTAAAATTACTGTTAGAATTTAATTCCCTGTGTAAGAGCAGCTATGGTAAATGTTAGGAATTTTTAAATTTATGTGATGGTGTGCAATGGATAATTATGTTTTTCTTTTAACTTTCATATGTTTTCAGCCCTTTTTATTTAGATACAGGGTCTCGACAAGTTGCTCAGGGCCTTGCTAAGTTGCTGAGGCTGGCTTTGAACTTGCGATCCTCATGCCTCAGCCTTCCAAGTTGCTGAGATTGTAGGCTTTCACCATAGCACCTGGCTTTTATTTCTTAGATCTCAGATTATTTCCATTGTGTAAACTTTATACTTTGGAAAAACTGTAAACATAAGAAATGTTGCAAAGAATACAGAGATATCTTGTCCAGATTCTCTAGAAGTCAACATTTTTACTTTGTATTATTTCTTTTTCTAGAAATAGGACATTAACAATGGTCTAACACCATTCCCTGCTGACCTTCAGATTTTCCTTCTCATTTTCTGTTCTCAGAATTTCTGCTTTTATCCTATAGTTCTTTTCATGTTCCTTAATTTGTTATTATTAACTTGTTTTGTATGCTTCTTTCATTTATTTACATAATTTTTTAAATGAAATAAAAGTGTTTAAAGCTATGAAATTTCCTCTAAATACAGTTTTAGCTATTTGGCTTTGGGGTCTACATTATTTCATTATTATTTTTATATTCTGATGGTTTTTTTATTATCATCTGTCATTTTTCTGTTCTGTTTGGGAATTTATTGAAATTAATTTTGTTAGTTTTTACAAATGCTTCATGAGTGTTTAAAAAGAAGGCATTTTCTGTACCATTACAGAAACTATAGAATATTATTTTCCAAGGCTTGTTTATATATGTTTGTTCTTGTAGCCTTGGACTATTATTCCCATTCTCTATGACTTTACTTAAAGGGCATGTTCAATACTGATATGTTTCTACCTCCTTATAATTTTTGTATCTTTTTTCTTATAGAAACAAAATATGAATGGTATTTTACACATAAACCTCTGTGTGTTAAATCTTAATTAGTTTGTTGCAGTCACTTTCCAATTTAATACCTTATTTATTTATTTTTTATTTAATTTAATACCTTTTACCTTGAATTATTTACGTTTAATGGGGTTTGGTGCTCACTGCCAATGTTTGCATATCTTCTGTTTGCAAACTCTACATTGCGATAAATCTTCTGAAAATTGATTCCTCAGGTGTTTATTAAGGACTCACAGGGGAATTATGTAGACCTGTTTTCTTTCTTTCTCTACCTATATTTTGTTTACTTTGCCAAACAAAATTGTTAACTCATTGGTTGGTAATATTTTACTCCCCATAAAAAATGTAATCTCTCAAAGGAGAAACCATGATCTTATTTCATTTGGTTCTTATGTTGAGACCTGCACAGTGCGCCTGGCCCACATTTGATATTCAGTGACTGTACATAGAATATTCAGATTCCAAACACTGTTAGAATACTTGTCACTTCCCTTCTTGAATGTTATCTCAGGCCTTTGCTTCAGTTCCAGCTGAACATTGGGGTATGTGTGTGTGGGTGTGGGTGTGGGTGTGGGTGTGTGTGAGAAAAGCAAGCTATCAAATAAAAGATGGTAAACACAAGTCTGTTTTGTGTCTTAGGAGAAAGTGACATTCAAGGATGTGGCCATGGACTTTACTCCAGAGGAGTGGGGGAAGCTGGATCCTAAACAAAGGGATATGATGCTGGAGAACTATAGGAACCTGGTCTCACTTTGTAAGAATCTTCATGACTCTGAAATCTGCTTATGTGGATATCATTACTTCATTGAAAAAGAAATAGCTTCATTTTTGCACTCATTTTTGAATTCAGAAGTCATAGAGTATCCGTTCTTTTGGGGATTAGAGAAAAATCTGTTTCTAGTGTTTTGTTTTGTTTTTTGCTGGGAATTAAACCTGGGACCTTGAGCATGCTAAGCACGCACTCTACAACTGAACTATAACTCCAACTGAGAAAAATCTATTTTTGCTGCAGGATCTTTGTGAAATGTCTATGGCTGTTGTATATCAGGACTCATGGGACAGACAGCCTAATTCAAACTACCTTTAAAATGGGAGAAATCTTGATTCAGGGAATCAAATATATCATCAGGAATTTTATTTATTTATTTATTTATTTTTAACCTGTTGACCTGACTTTTCCCTATATTAGCTTTATTCTTAGGATCTCTCTATATAGCAGAGATGGCCACTGGCAGTTAGAGAACTGAGCCAAAAAAAAAGAAAATGTACATGTTTGTGTGAGAGGTAGAAAGGATTAGTAGCCCTTCCCAAACCTCATGTAACAAATTCTCAGTGAAAGTACCTTCCAATAACTGAAAAAGGAGGAAAAGAAAAACATTAGTAGACAAAAACTCCAGTGACCACAGTCACAATTTTGTGGTACCACTGAGGTCCTACTTTTTCCCCATATTCTTTTCTAAGGTAAGAACTAATCTGCAAGATTGCTCTAAAATTTATTTATTTTTTATTTGTTCTTTTTGGTTATACATGACAGTAAGTATTTTGGCAGATTATACATATATAGAGTAAAATTTCTTCATAAAATAAGTAAATAAAGAGACAAACCCAGTTTCACTCTCTACCAGACCTAAACTCATACTGCATATATTTCTAACTCCATTTAGAGACCCATCCTCCCTTTTTCTGGATCTTCTTATAACATTTTGTCTTTGTAGATTATGGGGTTAGGATTATATTGCAGTATAAATTTTTATGCCTATCACAAATAGTTAAGTTCCATTTCTCCATTTCTTTTTTTTTTTTTTTCTTTCCTCTCTTTTAATTAATAGGGCTTCCAGTTTCCAAACCTGAGAATTACAATTTGGACAGTGGAAAAGAACCATTAAAGCTTGAGAGAAAAACTCCCAAATGCAGCTATTCAGGTGAGTCACATAGATGGGAATCTTCAGAAATATTCAGCAAAATAGTAAATAAGTGGTACTTTTTTAATGTTTAAGGAAGAATATTAGAAGTCCCTATATGCCTTTATTTTAAGTATTTTATTTTAAATTCTAACGCATCTTAAGTACACACAGAAGTCCAGAAAATAAAATAACATGTATTCATCACCAATATTAAATATAGATGCTAATATTTTACTTCATTTACCTCTTTTTTTTCTTTTTGGTAGTATAAAATACATAAGTATCAATGCTATAAATGCTATGATTTTGACAAACCAAGACGCATTCATGTAACTACTGCCTATATCAAGAAAACAACATTACCAGTACCTCTAAAGCACCCCGTGTCCTCTTTTAGTCACCTCCTTCCTCCCGTGGGTAACCTTATCCTAACTTAGAGTGTCATTGGTTAGTTTTGATGGTTCTTCTTATATCAGTGGACTCATATTGTACATATTCTTGTGTCTGACTTCCTTCACTGAACTGTTAACTTTGAGATACATCCATGTTGTGGCCTGTTGTAGTTCATTCATTCTCATTATCATTTAGTCTTTCATTATGTCAGTATCCAATTTATTTATTTATTTATTATCTTAAAGATGGGCATTTTGATAGCTTCAAGTTTTGGGTTATGTGAATAGTGCTGTAATGTTCATTCTTTCACATGTCTTTTTATAAACAGATACAAGCATTTCTGTTGGATATATACATACAGGTAAAATTATTGAGTCATAGATTAGGTTCATGTTCATTTTTTATACATATTGCCAAAGTTTACAAAGTTAACATACCCATTATATTCCTACCAGAAGATGTGAGTTCTAGTTGCTCCAAATACTTACCAACACATAATACTATTTGTCTTCATTTTAGCTATTCCTTTTTTTTTTTTTTTTTTTTTGATACCAGGGATTGGACCCAGGGATGCTTAACCACTGAGCCACATCCCCAATCCATATTTAGAGACAGGATCTCATTGAGTTGCTAAGTGCCTCATTAAGTTGCTGAGGCTGGCTTTGAACTCAAGATCCTCCTGTCTCAGCCTCCCAAGCTGCTGAGATTACAGACATGTGTCACCACACACGTGACTCATTTTAGCCATTCTTGAATGTGTGTAATATCTTTTATTTTTTAAGAAGTAAAACATATTAGAAATTCAGTTACAATCCTTACATTCTTTCTTTCTGTAAAATCAGTATATCTCAAAGTTTGTGTGTATCATTCCAGTGTTTACATGTGTATGTATATGTATACATTATATTTTATTGCTTAACCTATGTTAATGAGTCATGTTTGTTTATTTTTACTAATATGGAGTATGTCCATAGTGTGAATAAAGTGAATAGTTCAATTTTACTTTTTTGCCATTAGTAACAATTGCAGTCTTCTGTTTATTGATACATGTTCATCTTAAGGGTTGGGGTTAATGTAAATAACTGGAAAAACAATTACATGTTAGTTTTACTAGGAATTGTCTGGTTCCACACCCACCCTAGCCTTCAGTTGATGTTATCAGACTTCATTTTTGTCAGTCTGGTGGGGTCCAAAATGCTATTTTGTGTTTTTAAATTTTCATTTCTCTGAGTTGGAGCACTTTTTGCTTATTGGGTATTTGGGTTTTTTCTTTTGTGAATTGCCTATTAATATCCTTTGTTTATTTTTTTAAAAATTTGACTGTTCAACATCTTTCTTTTTGAGTTATTTATTTTAGACTCTAATACATGGCAGCAGGGGGAAAAATGGTTCTTCCAGTCTTGGATGCTTTATTTTATTAAGCATATTGAATTTTTAAATTTTAAGGACAGATTTATTGATTTTTTTTTAATAGTTAAGTTTTTTGGAAATTGTCTTCCTTAATCCAATGTTAGAAAGATAATCTGTTTTATTCTAAAGAGTTCAAATTTTGTTTACAGATTTTTATTTTAGTATATGGTGTTAAATGGGGAGCTAATTTTATCTTTTTCCAAGCTTACAGTTCATAATCCAAGATAATTTGTTGAATTATCTTTTATCAGAGGTTTGAAATGATGTTATTCCCCTGGATACTTGCATTTGTATCTGGATTTATTTCTAAGCTCTCTGGTTTACTCATCTATCTATGCTCCAACACTGTACCATTAAAAAATAATATAAAAAATATTTTTATAAAGATGATTTAGGAAGGATTTTTCCTAAAGAAAAAAAGTACATGTTTACTATGTTATGCCTCATAAAGAAAATTCTCCAGAATACACATATAAACATGTTATATCTCATAAAATCCTTCCTGAATATTCTTTTTTAAAACTCTGTTCTTTGGAATAGTGGAGTTTTAAAAATCTTTCTCTGTGATTATGGATACATGTCTGTTTAATCCTAGTAAGCCTTTCTATCTTTGTGACTTGTCTATTTACCACTTCTTTTCTGGGGAGAAATATTGCTCTTAATGATCTTTGAGAATGCTTCATATATTCACCCTTTGTTTAGTTGCACACATTTTTCCTTTCAGTTTTGCAATACTTTTTGATGAACAAATTTAATATTCTATATTTTTAATTTTCTGCCTTTTGAGTATTCCTTTTAAAGTCCTTTCTCATCCCACGACTACATAAATATTTGCCTGTGTTCTCTAGTATATTTGTTCCTTAAATCCTTAATTCACTTGGAATCATTTCTTGGCTTTTTTGGTGTGTCTTCTTAGTTTTCTTTTTTTTTGTTGTTTTTAACAATTTAATGTTTGGATTGTTCAAGATTTGATTTTAATCTCCCTTTCATTTTGTATTCCTGGAGTCATAAATTTGAGTGCTTAACATGGGCCAGGAGGTTATATAAGCAAAGGAAGCAAGGTCAGAATGGTAAATTAGAGGAACATGTGCCTCAACTGAAAGAAGTGGCCATTACTCCATTAGCTCTAATTCAAGGACTGGCAAGCTTTTTAAGTAGAAATTTAGGTCATAAATGATTAGGCCTTATGGGACAGATGGTGTCTCTGTATCCACTCAGTTTGACATATGGTGCAAAAACAGCCTTATGTAAATGAATGGATATGACTATGTTCCAATAAAAATTTATTAAGAAAAATAAGCAGCAAACTATAGCTGTCAACCCTTGTTTGAACTGGTTGTTGTCCTTCAGTATGCTTTCATTTTTTTTTCCCCCAGAGAAACCTAAAATTTGGTTCTATGTGACATACCCTTATTTTTTAGATGTTAGCAAATTATTTTTAAAACTTGTATAAACGGTGAAGGCCAAACACAATATGCCTGAGGTCAGATTTGGCAGATGGGTCATCAGTTTGCAGCTTCTACTTTCACTTAGGTCGTCTGATCACTCTTATCACCAATTGTCATCTATTAAGATAATTCCCACATTTGTATTTCTGTCCTTGATCTCTTTTCAGAACTTGTGTTCTGAACATCTGTGTGACTACTTCATGTCTCTGTTTACTTATGTCAAAGATTCCTCAATTCACAGTGTTCAAAACTGGATGTCTGAAATATGCCCAAATTCCTCTTTCCCAACAGGATCCTTTTCCAAGAATTGTCTTAATGATACTTACTGTCTACCAAATCATACATGCCAGAAATCTATGAAGTCTTTATATTTCCTTCTCCTTCCCTTATCCAGTTTTCCATTATACTTACCTAATTATATTCTAAATATTTCTTCACTGTTAATATCCTTCCATTTTATTTTTGTTTGCCTAAATTACTATGACAATCTCCCTGATTCCACATTTACCCCCATGTGCTTCGTTCTGTACCACAGTGAGAGAGTTTTGAAAATCAATTGGATCATGCCATCCCTTTGCTTAGAACATTTCAATGGCTTCTTGTTTGATATTTACTTGTAAAGATTATATTAAATTCTTTCTCCTTATATCTGCATAAGGGGTAAATGTATTTTCCCCAGTGACTAGCACATAGTCTAGCATGTAGTAGATACTCAGTAGTTATTTGTTGGATAAAATGGATAGACAGATGAGTAAATAAATGAATAAGTAGAATGTATTTGGTATATGGAATAAGAAATCTAACTTAATTTTCTTCTTAGTTGTCATGGTACCTTTTGTTGAAAAAGAAATATTGTTTACTGACTGAAATATCACCTTTCTATTATCCTTAATTGTTCCATATACTGTAAGAATACAGTTTATTTCTGATTTTGCTCTTCTATTTCACTGATCTGTTTATTCTTTTGAATCACTGTTTAAATTATTCCATCATTTTAAAATGATTTACATTGGGTATAACAATTTCAATATATTTTTTTAGGTATATATTTAGAAAGGTTCAGTACCTATATTTGCCCTCTCTCCTCTGTTCTGATATTTCCCCTATAGATAACATTTTTATTAGTTTTTTTTATTTATCTTTCCTTGGTTTTGTTTTGTTTCTTCTTTCCACATTTTTTATTGGTGCATTATAGTTTACATAATGTTGAGATTTGCTGTTACATATTCATATATGCACACAATGTAACATTATAATTTGGCCAGTGTTTCTCCCCAGCTTTGTAATTTTTATAAGCTGACTACACTAAATTTTCCTTACTATAAGTTATGGTGATATCTATTATCAGCCATTTCTTTTTCTTCTTTGTCGTATTTTTTCCCCCTGTTTTGAACATACAATTTATTTATTATTTTTAATATATGTATTTTTTAAAAATTTTAGGTGGACACAGTATCTTTATTTTACATTTATGTGGTGCTGAGGATTGAACCCAGTGCCTATGCTAGGCGAGCACTCTACCACTGAGCTACAATGCCGGCCACTTGAACATACAATTTAATATTCTTAAATACTTCTGATGAGTGAATATCCTCAACTCACTTCTTACAGAAATTCTGACTTGGTTAAACAATATATACCTAAATTGTGAGAAAAGTTTCTCCAGAATCAGATAATCCTTGAAATTCTGGGTCTGTCACTCATTAGATTTGTATTCCATCCAATCTTTCCTTGGTTTTTGAAAATACAACCAAATAATATATCTCATTCTCCTTTTCCTGACACAAAAAGTAGCAGCAAACTATACAACATTCTTTTACAACTTGCTTTTTAAAAAAATACTTAATATATGCTGGAGATCACATAGCAATATGATAAAAATCTTTCTCATTTTTTAAAAGTTGCGTAGTACTCATTGTATAAGCTATAGTTTATTCAGTCATTTCTCTGTATTAGGTATTGGAACTGTTAACATTCTTTTACAGCCTTAATAAGTGTTGTAGTGAATAGCCTTGTTCATCTGTCACCTCATATCATATATTTGGATTTTTTGATGAGAAACTTTATAAAAGCATTGTTGGGAATATTAAAATGGTAATAGAACTGAACATAAGTAGGATTAAAAGACCAGAAACCTAGAAATTGTAACTGTTTACTAAGATGATAACTACCAATATTTATTACAGCAATAGGAATTCTATATATATAAAAAAACTGGAAAGCACTTTTTACTGATCCTGTTCTGATCCAAATGTAATCATTGCCTGCTCATCCACTGATGTATTGCTTCATCTGCATCTCTCCTCCTACCTTTCTTGTCATCTTTCCTACCTTCCGATTCTCCTGGATAGGGTATACTTGTTTTCTCTGCATACACTGAGCATTTGTTTCCCTCTATTTGCTTCTCTTTTGTAAATCACCCCAAAAAATTCAAATCTACTCCTTGAATGTGTGCTTTTTACCTTCATTAACTCTTAACCTATTACAGAACTGCTATTTTTTTTTTTTTTTTGAGCACAGAAAATGAAGGAAATATGCATTTCCAATGTCTTTCAGACGTGGAGACTTTACCTGAGAGCAAAGATTCATCTTCAGTTCAAGATTTTTCCAAAGACGAATCACATCCAATTGCAATAATAGACAGACTGGCAAGAAATAGTGTCTATGACTCCAACTTGGAAACAGCTCTTGAATGTGAAAATTGGTTAGAAAATCAGCAAGAAAATCAGGAGAAACACTTGAGAGAAATGTTTACCCACATGAATTCACTTCCTGAAGATGAAGATCATGAGCGTGATATATACTGGAAAACCTTTGGTCAGAAGTCTGTTCTTATCACTCAAGACAGAGTTCCCAAAGGATCTTATGCCTTTCACTCACTTGGGAAAAGATTGAAACAGAAATCAAATTTAATGAAAAAACAGAGAACCTATAAAGAGAAAAAACCTCATAAATGTAATGACTGTGGTGAACTTTTCACTTACCATTCAGTGCTTATTCGACACCAGAGAGTCCATACTGGAGAGAAACCCTATACTTGTAATGATTGTGGGAAATCTTTTAGCCACAGAGCTAATTTAACTAAACACCAGAGAACTCATACTAGAATTCTCTTTGCATGTAGTGAATGCAAGAAAACCTTCACGGAAAGCTCATCCCTTGCAATACACCAGAGAATTCACATTGGAGAGAGACCTTATGAATGCAGTGAATGTGGGAAAGGTTTTAACCGAAGTACACATCTTGTGCAGCATCAGTTGATTCATACTGGAGTGAAACCTTATGAATGTAATGAATGTGATAAAGCTTTTATTCATTCATCAGCACTCATTAAACATCAAAGAACTCACACTGGAGAAAAGCCCTATAGATGCCTAGAATGTGGTAAAGCCTTTAGCCATTGTTCATCCCTTACTAAGCATCAGAGAGTTCATACGGGAGAGAAGCCATATGAGTGTAGTGAATGTGGGAAAACTTTTAGTCAGAGCACGCACCTTGTTCAGCATCAGAGAATTCATACTGGAGAAAAACCCTATGAGTGTCAAGAATGTGGGAAGACCTTTAGCCGGAGCTCAAATTTTGCTAAACATCAGAGAATTCATATTGGAAAGAAACCCTACAAATGTAGTGAATGTGGAAAAGCCTTCATTCATTCATCAGCTCTTATTCAACACCAAAGAACTCATACAGGAGAGAAACCCTTTAGATGTAATGAATGTGGGAAAAGCTTTAAGTGTAGTTCATCCCGCTTCAGACATCAAAGAACTCACATAGAAGAGAAACCCTGAAAAATTACTGAATGGGAAGAAATGTAAGTACATTTTATTGCTGCGTTAATATCTGAGTGTTTAGGTGGACCCATAATGTGCACAGGCCAATGCTATATGCATCTAATTTCACTTGCCTAATATATAATTTCACCCATAGATCCCATTCCCCTTTTTCATGGTCATATGCCAGAGGCTTGTTGTACCCTCTCACTTTGAAAAAAAATTTTTATTTTGTAACTTAGGCTGAAATTTCATATCCTCATCAGAAAGATGAGATTACTCTGAATCCAAAGTAGACTCCTATATATGCATATATATTCTTTCTCCAGAGTACCATTTCTTTTATTTTAGCCATAGAAATTATAAGGCCAAAAGTAGGAAGTTTCTTAGGATTTACTTCCTCCTCCTTGAAGGCTGCTGTCTAATTTGCTGAACATAACTAAAATGTATTTACAGCAAGTTCTAATTACATTTACGTGGATTATGTTGTTCATAGATTTAAATACTTTTTTTCCTTCATTTGAAAGATTTTCCTGCATTTTCCAATTCCTTGAGAGTTAACCTGAAGTAGAGAGTGGGTCAGAATCTTAACTGTCATTGTTAATCAAGTCTATCTTTTCTTAACCTTGTCATTGATTGAATCCTTGGTTTTCTGTAGTCAAAGTAGGGGAGGCTTCATTTCTATATATTATTTAGCTTTCTGTCACCTTTAGAAAAAGCCGTAGAATATTGAGAATCTGAAAAGTTGATAAATTCAATTATTATTTTTATTTAGGATTCCAGTCAAGAAGAGAACTGAAGCAACTGTGAGGCACCAGGGCAAACTTTCCTGTTCGGTATGGAAAAAGCTTATGAAACGGCCCTCAAGTGAGTCATTTGAGGGTTAACAGCTGCTCTTCATGAAGAAGTTACTACTTTTTTTTTTCTGACCTGTATACTTACCCATATTTTTGGTATTGTTCTTATTCTCTATATGTCAGTTGGTCTTTGTCCCAGAGCCCTTACTTAAGAAAGTGGGCAAGGCACAAAATCAGAGAGGCATATTAGCATAAGTTACATGGGTGACCAAAGACCAGTGGCAAGATTGGAAACAAAAGCAGTAGTACAAATTAATATCTAGTAAAACACTATACATGTGCAATTTTTGTTGTTACCCTATTTATATGTTATATGAAAACTATAGGGGGACAAAAACATAATCACAGATTTCCTTCTTCCCTTCTGAATCTTTACCTTCCATTCCATACGTTTGCCCCCTCCACATTATTCCTCTCAATAGGAATCATAAATTTTATGATTGAAGAAAATTAGGGGGTAGGGTGTAAAGAAGTGATGATAATGGGGATCACTCTCATGAAGCTGAATGGAGTATAAATCCAGCAGTGAGGGTGAAAGACCTCTTCAGGAAGAGATAATAGAAACATGGAAGGGAGCCAAAGTGGAAAGGCTTAAGAGTTCAAAGGTCAGGGTGGGAAAATAGCTTACTTAACACAATATAGGAAAAGTAGCTCAAGTCTTTCATCACCTTAATCAGTATGATTTAGAGCAGGAAGTGGCAAGCTATGGTGTGGACTCTTGGACCATGTCTGGCCCATTGCTTTTTTCCTTGAATTTTGTTGGGATTCAGCCATACTCATCAGTTACATGCTGTCTTTGGCTGCTTTTCTATGCAACAGAGTTTGTGTCTTGGGGGCTGCTACAATCCAATTCCACTTACTGGATAGCTTATAAACAGAAATTTCTCAATAATTTTGGAGACTGAGAATTTCAAGGCACCAGAGGATTTGGGTTTGGTGATGTGCTACTTCCTGGTTCACAGAGGGCTCCTTCTCATTGTCCTTAGCCCCTTAAAAGTGTACTGATTCCCTTCAAGAAGACTCCACTTTGATGACCTACTCACCTTCCAAAAGCCCTACTTTGTAATACCATGACATGGGTAATTAGATTTCAGTGTAAAAATTTTGGAGGGGCACATTCAGTCCTTAGAAGATTATATGTTCCCTGAAGCCCCCAAAATTTACTATTAGGCTCATTATAGAAAATGTTAACTGGCCCCTGCACTAGAGAATCCATGTCTATCCAGGTGGGATAGAGAGATTAAACCCAGAGAAATTAGGTAGAATGGAAAGTTATAATGATGGTGAACATATCCTTTCTTAGGGACTAGCCATTGTGGTTACCCTCCTAAGCTAGACTAGAAAGCAGAACAAGACAGATAAATACCCCCAGAGGGATGGCTCAGGAACTCCATAGTCCTATCACTATTTTTAATGTTAGAGAATACTGGGAGAGAGAAAAAAAATGGGGTGGGGGAAATATGAGAGTTTGGAAATGATGCATGAAAATACTCCTAACCACTAGGTTGCAACTATACATTGTAGAGAGAGTTGCGGTTATTTAAGCTTTTTTAGTATGCCAAAAGCTTGAGTGAAAATAAATTCATTTTGGAGACCAAAATTTGACTAATGAAAGAAGACCAACATGGGCTTTTCAAAGTTGAGTATGATTTCTGCCACTCCCAGGTAGTAATTATGTGACCTTGAAAAAACTACTAAATCTGGGTTTCGGTTTCTTTATCTGTAAAGTGGGAATAAGTCATCCTTTCCTCACAAAATTGTCATGAAGTTTAAGTGAAAATGCATATGGAGGACTTCGCACATCATCACTGTAGACAGCCCCCCATTCCTGCCCGCTCCCACCTGCCTGCTCATGAATACTCTGAGGTCGCATGCTGTCTTTCTCTCTATAATGTTTATATTTTTAAATTGTATTTTCATCAAGTGACTAAGCATCAGTCAGTAGAAGTAACTTTAGTATCTCCCCACCTTTTGTTTACCAATAAAGAACTGTGACTCTCCTGCTCTCTGACTTATCTTAAAGATGGAGCTTTCACTTTTTGCTTTTGCTTCCATTGGTGCTGTTCCTTGCAGTTTCTTTGAGACCTTGTGGAACCTGCCGCTTTTCCTTCTGAATATCACTTAAGCAGGAGCTATCTGATAGTTCCAGAGACTCAAGTTTACAACCTAATTGCACTTTAACTAGTGTTAAGGGATTTGCTCTTTTACTGGGAACTCTGGCCCTTTGCATTTTGTATTTGTCCTTACTATACATAATGTTCAACCTAATTACATGTTTGTATTCCACATAAATCTTGGAAATTTTAATGATCTGCATTTTAAATGTTTTGGTTATCTATAAACAATATTATCTGTTCTTATATTATCTGTTCTATTGTCAATAAAGATGTTGTTTGTACATGTATTGTCAGAGACTTTTGTAAATTGCTTTTAAACTGTCCTAATTTAAGCCCATTTTAAGAGGAAAAGAAAAACCAACTGTAAAATATCTCCTTATCACTCAGGAAAACAATCACACTTCTGTTTATCTGGGCTTTATAACTTCTGGAGATATGTGATGGGGAATGAATGCCCTTGACAGCCCAAATGTCTCCGAGAAGATTACAGAGTAGAGGAAGATAGTTTCTACCAAATAGTGCTAATTCCTTAGGCCAGGTATAGCACCATTCACATAGCAGAGGTAAAGGGGGTAAAGGGCAGGAAAGAGGTTTCATATCAAACGCACAGTTGGGCTGGGGGTTTGGTTCAGTGGTAGAGCACTTGTTAAGGCCTCTGTTTTAATCTCAGCACTGCCCAAAATAAAATAAAAAAGAACAGTTTAAACTAGGTAAAATATTATTTGAAATGTTTGGATACAAATATCAAACATCATTCCATCCATAGGTAATTAGCTAGTTATTTTAAGTCATAGTTTTCATTTTCTTGAGTGTAGTCTTAGTTAAAGAAAAAAAAAAAATCCTGGAACAGACCTGTTTTTTCTTTACCCTTATTTTCTTTATCCTTTCTTTACCCTAGTTCTTCTTTTAAGGCCACAACTAGGCTATCTTAGAGCCCAGAACCACATGAGCTGTCCCTCACCATAAGTTATTGATGAGGGAGAATGATATCCCCCTCTGGTAATACATGTATGACATTTATGGGTTCCTCTGAAGTTCCAATTAATGCTTTGCAAAACTTAGATATTTTCACAGAAGTGTTCTTTATATTTTTAACCTCTGTTCATTAATAATCTTTCCTTAGGTTATGTTGACTATACATAAAATGTACATACCTTACTTCCCTCCCACCTTCACCAATTTGCCCATAAACACATTATCATGTCAGAAAAGTTCACAGGGCTGGGGAATCTAAAGGGTGAAACTAGAGATTCAGGCATTGCTAAGTCAAGAACTGTTTACCGCCATCTTTCCTAGGTTTCCTCTGCATTGGCTTTATTTTCAAATATGTCTACTGGCAATTCCAAGTTATTGTGCTTAATATTCACAATCCCAAGGAGAGTACCTTCTTTTCGTATAACTCCAGCAAAATCCCCAAAGGTACTTACCTCTGCTTGAACCACACTAATTTCTGAAACATCTGTGAAATGGGATCTTCTTATTAACCTGGGTCCATGTAAAACCTTGGAGCTAGGAAATGTTTATTTATACTCTCACATACACAAAAATATGCTTACTTTTGCCATGTGTGGGGCTGTAAGTCATGAGTTTTTGTTAGCTCTGTTTATCTGCTAAATTGCTTATGTATACTAGAGAGATCTTTATTGGGTACATTCCAGTTAGTTACTTTGATTAGCAAATTTGTGATGAATATGAGTGGTCGAAAGACCATGGGAAAAACAGTGGCAACCTACCTGTAGAAAAGATGTAACCTAGCAAGCCTGAGACAGCTGTTTAGAAAGGTCTGCTCATCAGGTTGACCATTGGCTGGCATCTGGGAACTTTGACTTTGGGATAGTTCCCATCATTCCCAGCACTGATAAGAATAACTGACGGTTCCAAAATTCTGTATTTAAACAATGTGATTTTTGCCACATTTAAAAAGGTAAGAATGATATGTAGAGAGTAAGCCTCCTCTCTTACAGAGAGCTGTAATGGTGATGGTGTTTCCTGGCCTTCACTAGGGGAACATGAACCGTTTTGGAGAATTAAATTGAGTGGAAGTAGAACCCCCTGGCTTCCTCCTTTCTTCCTTCCAGCAATATTTGAGATGGTGGCTGTTTCATCAGCTTGGGTTCTTGAGTGATTATAATGAGGAGAACATTCCTGCCATCACAATAAACAGGTCACACAGGTAAGCATCAAGAATGGGTGTCCTAGTAAGAAGGCCAAGACGGACAATGACTGGCAGTGGTTTCTAACTTCAGAGCTGGTTAAGTGGTAGGGTAAGTCTAGGAGATATTTCTCTGATCACACACTGGCTTTGGGGGGTGGGGGTATTATATCCTACTTCCCCTCTCTCTTGTATATTTCTTCTTAGTATTCCCATGTCAGGATATCTGGAAGTAGATGTGGTCAAATAAACTTTTCCTCCTCCAATAGAGTTCTTGTCAGATTTTTTTGGTCTCAGAGGAAAAAAAGCTGACTATAACAGATACTCAACTTGTATTAAAAACAAAAGGACTGCATTCTTTTAAAATGTTAATGTCAAAGCCAGACACAGCATGGTGGAAGGGTGCAGCAGAGCAAAGCTGCTCACCTCTTGGCAGCTGGGCAAAAGATAAAGAACTGGGAGTAAGACACACCCTTCCAGGACATACCCATGGGGACCTACTTCCTCCAACTATGCCCTACCTCCTATAGTTTCCACTACCTCCCAGTAGTCTCAGCTGTCAGTGGATTAATCCACTGATGAGGTCAAAATCTTTATGATCCAGTCACCTTCCCAAAGGCCTCACTTCTGCATTAGGGTCCAAACCTCTGAAACATGAGCCTTTGTGAGACCTTCCAGATTCAAGTTCTAACAATAATTGATTCATGTCATTTGAGTATAAAAAAGTAGTTATGTTTACAGTTTTCTAACTCTAATCTTTTAGTTGAAAGTTGAGGTAGTTATACACACCCATCAATGAAATTGCTTTCACAGAAGAGTCCAATCAATGACCTAATTGATAGGGAAGCAGAAGGAAAAATCTAGAAGAAGGCAGGGCAACCGCAGGTCCAGCTACTGCTTAGTGCTAATGAGCTGACTTAGAACATCAGCAACAGTGTGTGTGTGTGTGTGTGTGTGTGTGTGTGTGTGTGTGTGTGTACAGGTATACTTGCTACAATTTGTTCATTTTATTTTTAGTTTGAGATCTTTAGTCTTCACAAATCACCTAAAGTAACTATAGAGCAATATAATCACTGTTGATGTAAAAATTTATCAGAAGTATAGTTCAAAACTTGGGGTGGGGTTTTATATATCTTAAGGTGATTGATTTCTGATGTAATAAATCATGCAGGAAACACAGTGTGCATAATTTCAAATTTAAAAAGTAATGGAAATGCTTTTTATATTGATTGTATTGGTTACATACATGTTAAAACTGATCAAATTGCATACTTCAAATATGTGCATTTTATTTTACTTCAATTTTACCTCAATAAAGCTATGGGAAAAAAAGTATAATTCAAAACTTACTTAATTCATATAATGAGACTTTATATCCTGTTTATTAATCCCCTATATCTGTAGGAAAATATTGGAAACACACACATTGAGATAAAGGCTTTTCTCCCAGACACAGATACACAGATAGCTTGCAGTTTTATATTATCAACCATAACAACAGGTGAATAAAAAGTAAACACACAAAAATTCACCTATTTTTTTTTTTTTGGTGGAGGTGAAGTGTGTTCTAGACTCATTCGAAATTACATTTAAACACACCAGCATTTCTGTCTTCCCCCATCCATCAGAGAATAAAATATATCCACCATCACCTACTCAACAGAGATTTGATATGAGCAACTGTCTAGAGCAGGAAAAAACCTTCGGAAACAAGAATCGGAAGATGTAAAAATAATGTTTTTGGAAGACCATTATGGAAAAGTCTTAGAAATGTGAAGTCTTGATAAAAAGGTAACAAGACAACAAGGGATATCATCTGAAAAAGAGTTGAATTTCCTTCAAGAAACTTCAACTAAAAAGAGGCTTCAGATTGAAGTTTATCTTTATTGTTCTACAGGCCCTGCAGGAAAGAGTCTGCATGTGAAACACACATGAAATCACATATCTGAAAAGTTACTTAAGATTATTTTAATTAATGTTAAAGAACCTTAAACCAGCACAAACACTCCATAAAGAACCTTTATACTAGAGAAAAACTATGATGGCTAATTTTATATATCGAGTTGGCTGGGCCAAGAAGTGCCCAGATATTTAATCAAACATCATCCTGGATATGTCTTCAAGGATATTTCTGGATAAGATTATCATTTAAATTGGTAGACCGAGTAAGGCAAATTGCCATCCCTAATGTGGATGGGTCCCATCCAATCAATTGAAGTCCTGAACTGAACAAGGCTAAATAAGAGAGAACTCTTCCCTCATGACAGCTTGAGTAAGCACGCCAGCCTTTTTCAGCCTCTGGACTCACTGAAACATAGCCCTTCTTGGGTCTCAAGCCTGCCAGCTTTCAGACCAGTACTCATACCATCATCTTTCCTGGTTCTTGGGCCTTCAGATTCAGATTGGAACTATATGATGACTCTCCTGTGTTACTGTCTACTGACTCAAGATCTTAGGACTTGCCAGACTCTACAATTGCATGTGCCAATTACACACACACACGTGCGCGCACACACACACACACACACTATTAGTTCTGGTTCTCTAGAGAGCCCTAATAATACAGAAACCCTATAGTTGACATATAAGTCTTACTATTTGTATAATAAGAAAATATTTATAAAGGAAGAAAAAAGTCTTTGCAAATGTATAAATGTGAAAATTATTCTTCTACTCTAGAACCCTACCCTGCAAGCATAAATGTTTGTAGGGAAAGCATCTCAGAATGCAGCACATTATTCACAATCTTATAGTAGGCACATCAATATAAAAGCAAGTTTCCTCTGACCCCAGAATATAAATAACACTTAATGATACTATTGACTGCGAATAAACATGCTACAGGAGAAGCATGTCTGGCAGGGGAAGACAAAGCAATCATTTGGGACAAGTTCAACTTGAGATGTTTAGAGGTGCCTGGGGTCTGATACATAACCTTTTTGTATCATCTATAAAATTGAATAATAATAATATACATATACTAATATATATACATGTGTGAATGTATAGGTAACTCACATATGTATATATACACATATATAGAGATGCATACACACATATACTTACACATATATGTGTATATAATGTATATATATATATATATATATATATATATATACACATATACATACACATGTATATGTTGTTGTGATAATTAAATGAATTATATATATCAAAGGCTTAGAACTGTGCCTGGCCCGTATTAAATTGTATATGTGTTAATCATTATGGGTACTTTTTTTTTTTTTTTTGGNTAAAGGTCAGGAAACAGAGATTCAATTTTTTTTTTTTTTTTTGGTACCAGGGATTGAATCCGGGGGCACTTAACCATGGAGCTACATTCCCCAGTCCTTTTTAATGTTTTATTAGAGATAGGGTCTCTCTGAGTTGCTTAGGCTGTCACTAAGTTGCTGAGGCTGGCTTTGAACTCACAATCCTCCTGCCTCAGCCTCCAGAGTCAAATTAATCATTATAGATCCAGGGCTCACGAATTTAATTTGAACTATGCATTGCAATTTGAGAGTCATCACCATATAGGTGGCTATTAATGACATGGGAGTGAGTCAACAATCAAGGAACAAAAGAGAATGCCCAACAGAATCCTTTAACCATAAGAAGCCGATTCTGATGAAGAACATTTGGACCTCGGGCTGGTACAGAATTGGACGAATGAGAGGAAAACTTCCTATGCTCAGGGAAGCATCTTCAAAATACCCAGATGTTCTCAACCTGACCAAAGAAGTGGAAAATACTATACCGGACAGAACTGGGGCAAGGAATAATATTTGGCAGAAACACCAATGTAGGAAGTTCTATTGCAGAGGCACACAGGATGAGGGAAGGGTTGTTTTTTTGTTCTACCATCTGAAGGAAACAGTAAAAATCATGGCCACCTATATACCAGCACAGATTCTGGACTCACAGGTTTCAACCAAGTTACAAAAGTCCCGCTTGTCCTCATGGTGAACTATTATTACCTTGTCCTTCTCTGTCACGTGCCCATATTGACAGACTTTTTATATTCACTCTTGTGCTATTTTCACTTCAGGACAAAGTCTGTTTCCTTTAGTGTTCGCCATGCCTAACGGGTATCCAATATAGCAGAGGCAGATAAAGCTTGAATCCCCTGGGGACCTTTCAATCCAGCAGCAAAGCAAAGCCAGGTCGCCTTATGGGGTGCACAAGCCAGTAAACCTCAACCACCAAGCAGGTGCAATTGATGTTGCTGCCCAGTTCAGCTGAAGCGCTATACAGGATCCAGGGTGGTCTCCCTGTCCACCCTTTCTCCAGTGCTGGACATGGTTCTTCACTGCCCCTCCCCTCCTCTTTCTGTACCCAGATCCAGGTGGTGTCCGGTGTGTGGCCCCTTGCTCCCTGTTGACCCGCTTCTAAAATAGCAGCGGTGCTGAGTGGCTGGTCTGGGAGTCCCTCTTAACTACGCGGAGGGGGGCTTGTGCCACCTCGCCAGAGTCCAAGGGAAGGAACCAGCTCTCTGGAGAGTCTGTGGGGATGGGGAGAACGGTCCCCACATCTTGCATCCAGACCAGGGGTGGCAGAAGAGACCACTGAGGTTTGCATCTAAAAAAGAGGGATGCTTTGGGCTGTGGTTGTGGCCCAGAGGTAGAGCGCTTGCCTAGCATGCTTGAGGCACTGGGTTCGATCCTCAGCACCACATAAAAATAAGTAAAATAAATATATAAGAAGAACAATAACAGTGTTTAAAAAAAAACTGGGATGCTCAATATACACCTCTTTCTGACCTTAAGTCTTTTTTTTCTTCTCATATTAACGCAAAGGCAGTTCAAGACATCACTTTTAAAACTTCACTCTGTCCCCTGACATCGTGGTAGAATGATGGCATCATGATATGACGATGGGGATTGCTGGACTGGGCTGTGGTCATAAAGAGTGCAGCAAAGGCATGATTTCTTGTACTTCACGCAGCAGTTCTGGTTTAGAATCACAAGCGAAGTTTCTCTCTGATATGATCCCAGAGCTGCTGGTTCCAATCTTGATCATCTTGCCTACAGAGACCACTGTTGGGAGTGGTGAATGAATTATTGCTTTGAACTGACACCTGGACAGAGGTGACACCACTTCTGGGAATTTCTCCATGGGACGGTGCCAATGGAAAATGGCCCAGCTGATGGTGACCCCTGTTAAAAGAGAGAATTCTGTGCTTGCCATAGAATTCTTTAGCTCACAGCTTTGAGTTCAGATGCCAGCTCCTGGGGGTAGAGGATTCTGAGCATAGCAAGATAACAATAATGTTTCATCAGTGCTGTAAGCTTCAAGCCTGCCTGCTTAGAAGAAACTTTGAACAATGGGCTTCCTGGGTGCCACAGGAAGCCCTAGGCATTGCAACAGTGAAATAGCTACAATATTGTTTCTAGCCCTATAACTTTCTAGTGTTCAAAAAACAATGCATATCTAGTCCTTTACCTCTTGATATGAGACCCTATATAAATAAACTTGCTGGGCCAACCCTTTAGCCACTTTTTCTCCATCAGAGAACAGAGTCCCACCTGATCCCAGCTCTCCAATATCTCTGTGTTTTTCTTATCCCCCATCACCCCTCTTCAATTTCTTGGGTTTAGCTGTGCAGGTCATTGTAGACCAGGACTGCCTGTACATTACTACACCTGAAACATCCAGGGAAAGATTTTGACACAAGTATCTGAGTAAGTAGATGGGCATTTATGGGATAGAAACAGGTAGAATAGTTTGCTCTATTTAAAATCAGTTAATCAAAACTAAATCACACTTTCAGGCACTGGCAGGCTCAAGACAGAATCCACTGGACCAAAATGCATATTTTAAAATTATTTGTATCATTGATAATAGATAATAGTTATTATCAAGTTGTGACTATTGCAATTATAAAATTTATGCTCCCACTAGCAATGTATGAGAATGCTAGCTTCTCTATCATGGGACAATTGGTATTATGCTTTATCACTTTTAAAAATTAATTATTAGTGAATTTGACAGTCCATCTTCATTTGGTGATTGCTGATATTATCTTTTTATGTTTTGGGGGCATTACATTTCCTGTTGAGAATTGAATTTTTTGCCCACTTATTTCTTTTCATTAATCATTAAATATTATGCAAGATAGAGATAATGCATCAATCATTTTTCAATTAAATCAACAAATATTTTTAGACAAAGCTAAAAATTCTTTTGATCCACCCATAAATATCATTTCCTCTTCCTTCCACAGTGGTAACTACTTTGATCCACACATAATATCATTTCCTCTTCCTTCCACAGTGGTAACTACTGTTGTCTCTGTGATATATACCCTCAGAACTTTCAGAACTACTTTTACTTCCTTAGCTCTGATCAGGCATGAGCCTCATTATGTGCATTAGGAAGCACAGCAGCACCTATGCAGTTTTCTTGTCTAAAAAAAATCCAACCTAAATCTACTCAAACGTCTAGTTCCAATGACTAGTTTACAAGAAATATTGGAGGGCAACCAGCTTAAGGAGAAAGCAATATCAACCAAATCGATGAGAGCATTCTATTGTACAAGTGACACTGTCTCACCACCCAAATAATGCTGGCTCGCAGCTTTCTCACGTGCTGACTGAAAGGTTTCTTGCCATGGCTAAACAGCTTTCGCAGCACATCTTCAGTCAGGTAGTATCTAGGCATTTTACGAAGCTTAACCACCCTGGTACCTCCATTCTTGTCACCACCGACTGGTTTTGCAACAGTAGCAAGAAACTTCTTCTCAACCTTGGATTTAGCAGCTGAGTATTCCCTCTTGTACATGTCCTCAAAGACCCCAAATTATAATGAGGGCATTATCGATTTTTTTTTTTCTGGTCAAGAACTTGAATGGAAAAAGAGCAAAAGCTTGGACACAAATCTATCAACTCTACAGGCGCCAGAGTTTTTGAACTAAGTTTATAGGATGACTTGTTCTATGGCCAGGGTCCTGTCAGCAGTCTGTGTTAGTAATGCCTAGTACTAGCGCTTATTACACTCATGGTCCCTCAACATATGTGTTCTCAACCTGATCGAGTTTTTTTTTGTTTTGTTTTGTTTTTTTAGGTCACCCAGAGCATCAGTAAACAAATCCTTCATAAATTTCTAAAAGCAGACAAAGGGGGCGGGAGGGTACCGGGCACTGCTCCGGCGCTGAGGATTCTGGGCACTGTAGTTCCAGCGTCCCGGCTGCGCAGGCGCACTGGCCTTCCTGGAGGCCGACCGAGTCGAGCGGGCGCCATTGCTGGACGCGTTCCCACCCTGCTCTGCGAGCGCCCTCAGTTGTGCTCAGTGCGGCCGCCAGGTACTCACTGCCCGGGGCGTCAGGCCCCGACTACCCCGCCCCTCCCCTGGCGCTTGGGTCCCGGCAGCGTCCGGGGCGTGGCTGCTTCCTCCCCTGCCTCAGACTGGGCCCTCCCACCCCGCCGAGAGACTTTCGGGGCTGGGCCTCCTGCCCGGGGGTGGGCCCGGTCTCCACCCGGCCCTATCGTAGGGCTGTCCGCACGAACAACGGTCTCTTCGCCGGTCCGACTCGGGGAACGTTCCTCGCGGACTTGGCAGGGCCTCGCCACAAGGGGTTAGGATCCACGGCGCAGGGCCCGCGCTGCGGTTCCACGAGGATGACCGGCCCCTGCCCGGGCCAAACGGTCTTCCCAGGCCTGCATCTTTGCTTCTGTGAGGAGCGGGACCCCGGAATGGCCGAGAAGGGCAGTTAAGGAAACAGGGCGAGATGGGTCAGAGGACGTCCGCCCTGGCTTCCGAACTGCCCGAGATGGAGCAGGGTTTCACATTGGTGACCTGTGTTATGCTCGACAGTTAACCGTGGCAGCTTTTCTTTGCGGGCGTATGCTTTTGGGAAATGCTGGACTAGTCGGGGACGCTGAAGTTCTCAGCAAGAACGTGGACACTGCATTATTATTATTATTATTATTATTATTATTTTGAAAAAATGCCTACACTGGCTTAGGAATCACAGCAAGGGAAGTTTCTCCTAAAGTCTCTTAATAATTCTGCAGCGCTTGGGTGCAGTCAAAACAACCAGGAAAAAGAAAATGTGAGGGAAATGATGACTCTGGGGAAATAATAGGTCTAGATAGCTTCTGCATGATGTCAAAAGTACAGACATGTAACGTGGTTATGTTCAAATAACTGATTCATTGTGCTCATTGACTTGCTTATGTCACATTGCTAAGTTAGCCAAATCAAGGTTAAAACCTGAGGTATGGACAGCTACCTTGGGATTTTATTCCATACTTAAATCCCACTTAAATATAGATATGTTATATTGTCTACTTGGAAAGTATAGAAAAATAGGTAAATATTGAGGCCCCACGTATCAGAGGTCTCGGTCTCTCTGTTTTGTTATGTTTTTTTTGTTATGCATATGTTTGCATGATTAAGATAAAGCTGAATATATTCAATCATAAATATCATTTATTCTGATTACAAAAGATGTCTATTTTACAGTTTGGATAAATATACTTTACTAGCATAATTTATGTGACATATGGCAGAGGAGTTGATAAATCTTTACCAATTTAAAAAATAAATAATGGCTCAGGTTATTCTTGGTAAAACCACTACTGAAATTGAAAATTTCAATTACTCTTTGTAGGTCTGCTTTAGTGTTTAGAGAAAAAATAATTCATGTTGATTATTTGTCTTAGCTCACTTTTTTCTTTGTAGCCTTGTAAAACTGGGCCTCTTCACTTGGAGGTCAGTGAATAGGCTTGTGGGGAACAGTCAATCTTCATGTACCCTGAAATACCATGCAACATCATATATGCATATGCATTATTCTGAGACAAGGTCAAATTCTCAAATGGATCTGTAACCCCTTCTTCAGAAGTTAAGTTGTACCGGTGTTATGTAGTATAATAAGAAATACCTTGATTGACGCAGAAACTCAGCCCAGGTAACTCCTGCAACACCACACCTTGCCTGTGCTCTAGAGTAAAACATATTGGCCTTGCCTCTTGGTAAAACACATTTTGCTTGGATTTTGAAGTGTGTAAAGAATTTTTAATTTGAGGTTCAGAAATTGGCCTCAAGATAATATTTCTTAAGATAAGAACCTGAGGTACT
The DNA here is from genome assembly GCF_001458135.2 of Marmota marmota marmota. Taxonomy (NCBI): domain Eukaryota; kingdom Metazoa; phylum Chordata; class Mammalia; order Rodentia; family Sciuridae; genus Marmota; species Marmota marmota. The sequence goes on from NW_025999870.1 coordinate 2,851,973, forward strand.
TATTAAAAGTGTAGATTTCTGTGCCTATCACATGAAGTAGAGATCCTTATTTGTATCTTGGATGGAACCAAGGAATTTCCTTTTATTTGGGGGTGGGGTACTCAACCACTAAGCCACATCCCCAACTCTATTTTGTATTTTATTTAGAGACAGGGTCTCAGTGAGTTGCTAAGTGCCTCACTTTTGTGAAGTCTGGCTTTGAACTCAAGATCCTCCTGACTCAGCCTCCCGAGTTGCTGGGATTACAGGCATGCGCCACTATGCCAGGCAAGATTTCCTTCTTAATAAGCATCATAAGATTTATCACTCTCTTTATTCTTCTATGTGGGAGTCTTCTGGGAGAAGATTGATAATATTCATTAACTTTCCAAAGGGATCAAAAACCTTAAATCTAGAGAATATTGGTATAGGGGAATACCATTTTGTTGGTAGCCTTGAGACTTTACTATGGGAATCCCCTAGATGACTTTTTTTTTTTTTTTTTTTAAACCCTGGGCTTATCTCCACACTGCAGTGTTTTTCTTCTGTCAACTTCTTAATTTTTTCTTCATATCAAAAATTTTATTGTGCCTCGTGAAACCCAATATCATGAAGCAGACTACTGTACATTCCTAAGATGTTCAAATATTTTCTGTTTAACTAAACTCTGCTCCTTGATATTTCCCTGATAAATTTAGACTTTTCTTTTATGGATTTCACTATGTTAGAAATTAATTCAGCAGCTTTAACAGAGTCCATATAGTGGTTCCAACAAGAAAGAGCTTATTTCTCATTACAATAATCTGAATTGATAGTTGGCAAGTAGTGATGAAGTGAGTGGGAGTAGGCAACTCTGATTTTTAGATCATCTAGTAACCCAGGTTCCTTTTTGCTCCAGATTGTCCAGGGGGCATTGTCCTTTCTGTGATAGAAGCTGGTTCATTCTTTTAGTGTCACCAGTGGATAAAGGAAAGTAAGAAGTGGAAGGCAAGCAGCTCCCTTTTAAAGATGTGACCTGAAAGTTGAATGCATCTTTTATTCAGATCCCTTTTGCCATAATTTATTGACATCCACACCTGGCTCAAGGGAGGCTGGGAAATGTCTTTAGCTGGGTAGCTTGTTGCTACCTAAGAGTTCAAGTTTTTGCCAGGTTGAAAGGTGGACTGGATGTTGCCACGCAACTAGCCATCTTTGCTGCATTTTCTGTATAGGCTACTTAAGGTTCTTGCCCCTTGTAATATCTGAAATAAAGGACTTAACTCAGAAGTAGTTAGTTTTAAGGATGGCCTCAGCCAATTAATATCTCCTAATAGCTTTTGAAAATCATTAAGGGTATGTAACTCCTTAACTCTTATCTGAAGATTTTGAGGACGGATTGTACGTCCTTGAATTATCTGACCTAGATATTGAAAAGGAGGCACCTTTTGAATTTTTTGAGGAGCAATGCATAAACCCATTGCTGTAAGTGAAGTCTCTGAGTAAAAATTTCTGAAAGTACCTCTGGATTAGCATGAGCCAATAATATATCATCCATAAAATGAATAATATACGCATCAGGAAAGCTATTTCTTATGGGATCTATCGCCTGGTCAACATATTTTTGGCACAGGGTAGGACTATTACGCATTCCCTGGGGAAGTACTTTCCAGCAATATCTTTTAACAGGTTCCTTAAAATTAATTGCTGGGACAGTGAAAGCAAATCTTTCACAATCTCCAGGATGTAACCTTATAGAGAAAAAACAGTCTTTTAAATCTATTACCATCAAGCTATAGTCTAAAGGGATGGCTGTGGGGGAGGGAAGTCCTGGCTGTAATGATCCCATAGGCCGAATTGCATGATTTATTGCCCTTAAATCCTGTAGCAATCTCCAATTTCCTGACTTTTTTCTTAATAACAAAAATAGGTGTGTTCCAAGGACTAAGTGTTGGTTCTATGTGACCAGCCTGAAGTTGTTCCTCAACTAACCTATGAATTATTTTAAGTTTTTCCCCTGAGATGGGCCACTGAGAAATCCATATAGGCTCCTCTGTGAGCCAGGTGATTTTTTCAGCTGTCTTAGGGATCGGGGAAGTACTCAGGGCCCCTAGTAAAAATTTTGGCTTGGAGCATTTACTAATCTTTGTCGTGGAGACTGGTTTGTAAATAGATACTCTTCCTGAAGGGTCTCCTTATCATCTCCAGGAAAATAGATACTCTTCCTGAAGGGTCTCCTTATCATCTCCAGGAAAATACCTCTGATTAACTTCCTCAACTGACCTTATAGAATTTGGAGTAACTAATAACAATCCCATTTTGGCTAAAATATCCCTTCCCCATAGGTTAGCTGGTAAAGACTCTAACACATAAGGCTTAAATACTCCACTGTTCCCATTGGAATCTTCCCAACGGAGATAGTTGGCACTTTGAGCGGGCTGTGAAATCTGTCCTATTCCCTCTAGGTTAGCTGGTGCTACATGTAAGGGCCAATTCCTAGGCCAGAATCTACTAGAAAGGACAGAGATATCAGCTCCTGTGTCTACGATTCCTAGGAACTTTTTATTATTAATTTTAAATTCTAATAAAGGGCGTTCTTGTCGCACTAACTGAGACCAGTACACTCTGTCCGGCGGTTTAGAAACTGAATTTACTGGTGGGTGTTTCTCTGAATTACAGGACAATAAAATCAATTGGGCAAATGTATCCTTTGGAGTGAGCCTTAGGGCATAATTGGACCTTACAGTAACATTTAATTGTCCTTTAAAATTTGAATCTATCACACCAGGTATCACCTCAATAACTCCCTTTAAATTATTACGTCCCCAAATTAAACCTATAGTATTATCAGGAAGCGGCCTGAAAATCCCAGTAGGGATTTGTTTTGGCCCTGATTCAGGATTCAATTCAACTGTCCTTGAAGGTCCTAAGAAAACTGTCTGCGATCTACATTCCGGTAAAAATCGCGGGCTGTCCTGGTCGGCGCCAGTGACGTCACACTGTGTGACCTCTCCTCGAATTCCCTGTATTGTTGCTCGGCCCGGGGAGGGGCCGACCAGAAGTTTTTTGTCTTCTCGATAGGAGGAAATGACGGCAAGAAGGCAGGCTGATCCACGCCATCTTGATCCGCCATGTGGGGTTGAGTCCTGCAATATCTATTATCACCAGTAGATGGAGCCCTGAACTTAAAATTGCGCATGCGACATTCGTGCGCAAAATGGTTACTTTCCCCACAAATGTAGCATCTCCCGCGGGGCTTTCGTTCTAATTCTTGTGGCCTTAATGTTTCCTTTAGTGCCGCAGCTAGGGCTACAGTCTGTAAATGAGTAGAGTCTATCTCAGAACATAAGCGGATAAACTCAGAAATTGTCCTTTTTTTACGGTGCGGCCTAAGAACGTCCTGACAATACTTATTCGCATTTTCAAATGCCAATTGCTTAACAATAAACTCATAGGCCCCCGGGTCCCCGATCGACCTGTTTGCGGCCTGGTACAATCGGGCTACGAAATCTGAGTACGGTTCACTTGCACCCTGCCTGATTTTGGTAAGAACTAAATTGGATTGGTCTTTAGAGATAATCTGCTTCCAGGCATGTTTCGCACAATCAGTTATTTGATTGTATACTTCAAATTCATAATTTAACTGTCTTTCTAAATCAGCAAATTCACCTGTTCCTAAAAACATTTCTACCGGCATCTCTAAATTCTGTCTTCTATTCCTTTCTGCCTGTTCAGTACAAAAATCAGTCCAATAACTATGCCAAAGTAAGAAATCTCCTCCACTCAACCAAGATCTAGCTAAAGAAATCCAATCACTAGGAGGAAGGGGCTGTGAGCAAATATTTTCTATCAGGCTCTGTATAAAAGGCGAATTCGGACCATACGTCTCACATGCACTTTTTAGTTCCTTAATGGTTTTAAATGGGATTACAGCATGAACTCTAACTCTCTGATCTTGCTCATTAACTTGCTCAAAAACTGGAAAAAGTTGAAAACCGCTAGTATCTTCCCCAGCTTCCTGTGCTTTCTTAATATCTCGCTGGAACAGGGTAAGACAAGTCATTGTTAATTCAGAGTACCTGTTAAATTTTGTCCTTTTAGCAGGTAATGGCCGAATTCGAATAGCCTGGGCAGGCGGTGTTAAACTCAGCCTGTTAAAATTTCTCTGTAAGTCCTGAATTTCAACGTCTGATTCTTCTCCCTCCGACTGTGAGTCGTGGGTAGACTCTGCGCTGTCGCCATTTTGAAATTGGGCTTCTAAGCCACGTGGCGGAGAAGAACTCTGTGCCCCTCTAAGAATCTCTTCTGGATTTTCCTCCCCAGGAAGATCCTCTACCTCTTCCGGAGGACTTTCTAGGACTGTGGAGGTTTCTCCTCTATGACCTTCCTCTCTATAATCTCCCTGCAGGCTAGCCTGATCCTGCAAGTTTAAAGTCACATTCTTAACCTTCGGTTTAGCCCCTAGAGCCTTTGTTTTTAAAAGGCTCAAGGGAAAGGGAATTAACTTAGCCTCAGGCGGATTTTCCATTTGAATAGACCTAATACCTCTTTGAATGCCTTTTAATAGATCTACAGGGGGCCACGAACTCTGGCCCATATATTCAAAAAGACAAACTTCCAGAGCCGTCCAAGTTTTCTGAATATTTTCTATGCCTCCAGGTAATTCATTAGAAAGACAAACTTTTTGTAACTTCCTTCCTAGTTTCTCCCAAGTAAGTAAATTTGGAGACTCTTGTTCACAAAACCAAGGACAATATTCGCCTACAATCTTTAAGAATTGTAATAACTGAGTTTTCTTTATCTGTTTTCCTTTCTGATTAAGTATACTGTCTAAAATAGATACATTTCCTTATCCGTAGAAGTTGAATTTCCCATTTTAATTAATTTAACATCTCTTTCCTTCAATATCTCCAGGTACTTTTGTGACTCTAAATTGTCACCACTTCCTTTATCTTTATAGTGCGCTCCCACTCAATCTAGCTAATCTAGAATGCCCCCCTCATGGGCTCCAAATTCCACCATGCGACCAGCGCACTGGTTTCATTAAAGAGGTTCTTGGCATAAAAGTTAACTAGTGAGATCGAAATAAACACACAGACTCAATTACCTTTTTCTATGACCAGGTCCGAGACAGCTCCCCCTCTGGCTCTTACCTCGAACCACCCGGTAGGGCAGCAAGGATTACTCAGGGCTAGCAGGAGAGAGAGAGAGGGAGCACACCAGGGAGTAGCCTTTTATTGGGGAACAAGAAATTCAGGGGAGAATTCCATCCAATGAAGGTTGAGGGGGGCCGCACTCCAAGGTCAGGGTCAGTGATTGGTCCCCCGGGTCAGTGGTCAGTCACACCTCCACACGGACAGGCTCTCGCACCAGGAGGGGGTCGGGAAAGCTCCGACACAGTTTAGCCAGAGTGCCTCAGACCCAAACCGGGAGTTGCCCAGTCACGTGCGAGAATGGCTCCCCACACTTGCCCTTTCTGTTTTAAGAAATTTTTTAAAAGAAATTTGGAAAATTTTCTTTGGAAAATTTTATTTTTACTGGTAAACAATTTAAAGTGCTTGCTATAACTACTTTCTCGTTTCTATTTTTGGATTATTGACTTTGTTTTTTGACTTCCTTTGACCAACCAGTAACATATATTTTATTGCTTAGAGAATTAGCTACTGGCTTTTTCAGATGTTTGTTTTCTTATTCATTAGTTTCTTCTTTTAATATTTCTTCCTCTTTATTGCTTATTTGTTATTGATCTTCTTTAGTTGGATGCTTACTCTGTTCATTCTTTTTAAAAATTTTATTGGAAATATTTAGGGCCATGAATTGAATCTCTTTATAACTTTGGCAGATATCTGGCATATTTCATCTTTAATACCCTCATTTTGCTAACTCACCAGCAATGACATTTTTTCATTGTTTCTACTAAGGTGCTACTTTTAATTTCCAAGTGACAAGTTTTTCCACTTCAGACTTTCATTTATATTTGTAATTCTACTGTACCATGGTTAGAGAATGTATTCTATTGAGTTTCTTCTAAAAGTGGGAAAGCAGAATCAGTGCCAGGCACACCTAAATAAGGCCTCTGCCCCGTTATTTCTCCACAGTGTAAAATCTTTACTAGGCAAAAATTTTTCCCAGTATAAAAGTACTATTGCTTAATGCTTTTTATATTGAATTAAACACTCTCTTCCATTATCATTATTCCTGTTTCCTTTTCATTTGAGTTTGCCTGATATAGAAAGGACAGATAAAATTTATTTGAATATGAGATTGAGAGGGGCAAGTCAAAGTTTTTAATATTTAAATTTTGAAGTTATACTACACTCTTTACATGACTCTGAGGTCTCTGCAAATTTTAGCAAATTGACTCTTCCAGAAAAGGTCAGAAAAAGAGATTCTTAAAATATTTCATTGTTAAAATGAGTAGGTGATTGTGGCAAAGAATGATTGCACTGTTTTTTTGTGATTTTACAGTGCAGGTTGATTTAGTAGAAAAATGTGGGTTTGGGAATTAAATCAATTTGGAGTCATGTATCTATATGACCTTGCATATGTAGTTTGTATTTTCTAGGCCTCAGTTTCCTCATCTATGAAATAAATAAATAAATAAATATACATACATATGTATATATGTTTTATATATATATATATATATACACACACACACACACACACACACACACATACATACATATGTATATATGTGTTATATATATATATATATATATATATATATATATATATATATATACACACACATATACACACACACACACACACACACACACGCTATGGGTTTGATGTGAAGATTTAAAGTTCCTTGTACAATATTTGGTCTGGTAGCTATGACTGCACTCAATAGTATTAAGATCTCAAGATCTTTGTCCTTTGTGGATTGTGGGGGTTGCTCTCCTATGCCCTTAAGGTTATCATGCTCACTATGTTAGAATTCCAAGTCAGTGAATCTGAAATACCCAAGGCAGACTTGGTTTTCATAGCTTATTTCTGTTCCTCAGATGTCTTTGTGGGACTCTCCTCTTTCAAGAGAGGGGGACTGAGAAGCAGAGATTATGGCTGCTGTGGTTTTTGCAGTTGGACCTTTGGTAAGTCATTCTCCTCCATTTCTGATTGCTCTGTTGTTTTCAGAGCTTGTCTGTTTTCTAAATCACATACTTTTCTTACTTACTCACGCTCTTTATAGGAAGAGAACCAAACTGTATGACCCATTAAAATTGGGTCAATCTTAGCAAAAGTTATAATCTTTAAAAGGATTCATTATACTTATTGAACCAAATTTAAGGACATTGGGCCTTTCCAAAAATATTTGGGCTATGTTTAGATATGATAACTAGTCTTGGCAGTTCACTTTTGAGGTTAAATTTGTACTGTTCCCAGAAAATTTCACGTATTTATGGAGTAGTATAACGGAATATTTTTCAATTGGGGAAATTTTGGGAAACAAAATATGTGGACACACACACTTGAGTCATGTGTCCACTCTCAGTGATCTCCCACTTTCTACCCATAAAGAAGTAGTCAACCAGAGAAAAGGTATGTAAGACACAGTGGTTGGCTGTAAAGAGTTCACAGTTTCACTGAGGGTATAGCATTAAAAAAAAGTGGTTATGTAATTTGGGTGAATGATTGTTGTGTGGCAATATGATAAAAGACGAGTGCTATACAAGTAAAGAAATGAAGTATTAGTGTTATCTAAATTGGCCGTAGAAACTTATGAGGATAATTAGATTTAAGCTTGTACCGAATTACAAGTATTTGTATTAAATAGTTGTAAAGTATTCATGAGGATTCAGGTGAGAAGGGTATTTAAGGGCAAGACTCTGATGCAAAGAACAGTGGGTGAAATAGTGATTCAAGTTGAAAACTTGAAAAAGTTAGGACCAGAAATGAGATATTTAAGCTGAGTTTTTAAATGTGTCCCTGAAGACATTTAAATGTGTGTGTGTGTGTGTGTGTGTGTGTGTGCTTAAGTGTGTTTAGGTTGGGTATTAATATGATAAAAACTAGTTGAGCAATGACTTTCTGAAGTAAGAGATTCAGAAGAAAGGTACTACAACAAATATAATTTATTATAATAATGGTTGTTTATTCTTTCTAGCCAGACTATATAACATGTAAACAATACTTAAAAGATGCTTTTGGAAATATAAATTAAAACAAAATGTTTCACTTGATCAGTAGGTCCAATTGTATTTGTGTAGTAATAGATTATGGCCTGATCATACCCATCCATATTACCAGGGTTGAAATTCACATCATCACAGCTTTTTAAAAGCTGAATGTTTATGGATTTTTTTTATAAGAACTTGAGAGAAGGTAACTATGATAGCTTTTTTCCCAATAAAACTTAAGCAGATATTTTTATTACCCATAATTTTTAAAAATGACACAAAACTCTAAAATGATAAATCTAAATAGGTACTACTAGAAGATACAGTAAACTTTAATTTTATTTATAGAAATCCCTTCCTTATTGGAATACAGTTTCTAAAGTTTGGAAGAAGACACTATTATGAGAGTTCCCTGGAATATTTCCTGAGTATTCCTGAGATGTGCCCCCTTAGACACTGTACTGATATTTCAGTTGTAGAAAACAGATGGTGTTGATAGGTTTTGTATATTTTCTTGAGCAAGATAGATACATTCTGAAAAATTGATCTCATCCTCATATGAAAAAAGAGAGGTATGCAGTAGGTAGGTGAAGGCCTTTATTTTAAGTGTGTTTTTGTTTTTGATGGGTTCTTTTTCAGTCCCCTACTTTTAAAAAAACATGGAGTTTTATCTTTCTGGTTTGCATATTTGTCATTGCCTCAAAGAAGATGAAGGAGGATAATGATTGGATATTACTACAGGACCTTAGTTTCAGCCCTATTTAAAACAGTGAAAGAGGTTGTTCCATACACACCACATCCACAGTGGACTGGGGGGTACCTCATGGGGCTCTGTTCTAGGTCATAGGCAGCCTTTCGCTGAGTGATCTTTCCCGTGTTCCTTCAGAGTTCTGAAGTTACCCAGCCAGATGGAGATCTTCACCTTCTGATGGAAGAAGCAGAGCTGGTGAAGGTAATGGCAGCATCATTTGTAAGGGGCATAAAGAGAAAGTACATTTTACTCCCCCTAATTCTTGACAATCCCAGCTCCTTATAAGTTCATAGTAAATATTTGATAGGTGTTTTAACCCTAGGGGTGGTAGCATCAATGTGATAAATTTCCTTTCTTTGAAGTAGTAGCAGTTTTAAATTTGACAGATGGTCACATCATAATTGCTCATGATAAGTTATTCTACCATTAAATAGTCTGATTTTTTTTCTTTTCTAGTAAGACCCAATGTAATGAAAAATATCAAGAATATATTAACATCAGTGGCAGTAGTCTTACAATGAGTTTAAATTGGTTTAGATTTTTTTCATATTTGTTAGGCTTACTTACTAATTTGTGAGTATATTAACTACCTGATTTTTCCAGAAAAAGTCAAAATAAGATTTATTATTAAAAAATTATCCAACACTTAGAAATAAGGCAAAGTATGGCCTTTTAGTGTCCTATGAGAGCATTGTCTAACAAGCTTAAGGGTCACCTGAGGCAGCAGGAAAAGGCTGCTTTACTTGACTTACTATTTACTATTAATATTCAAACTCTCAAAGTTGTATGTAATCTTGTAGAATATTGAAACGTTCCAAATTATTTCTACCTAGGAGAAAATGTAATCACCAAAGTTATAGTTTTATTGCCCTGTAGGACATTAACTATGTTTTTGTCTAATTTTATAATCTTTATCTATCACTCTCTTTTTCATTGTGTACATACATCTGTTTCTTTTAAACTAGTTTTGTTAACAATTTAACTACATTTTTGATATGTGTTCACTATGCTTTTAGGATAATTATGTTCTTGCTTTTGAAATTTTTACTTTGAAAGTTGGTTTTATCCCAAAAATGTTTCAGTTTTTCTTTTTATTTCTATGATAAGATACATACTGAGACTCAATCTTGTTGTATTTCTGAAATATAACACTGAACCAATGGATCTTAAACTTGTCCTTTAGCATATAACCGTTTATACTTCAAAAATTGCAGGTAAGATATTCATAGTTTCAGACTTTGGATCTTGAACCTTAGGAAAACACCATCCTTTTTGATATGGTGAACAATTTGTATATTTTATTTTTCTTCTTCTGATAGAGAGGGGACTCTGGCAGATCAGTTTTGTCTGATTAATTCTGAATTCTTTTTGTAAGTACTGAACCTTGCTTTGTTTAATTTTAAATGAAACCAATATTGTGATGACATCAACAAGTCATCAACCTATTTTTGTTTTACTGGTTTTTATTGGCATTTATTTTGTTTTGTTTATAGAATTGCTATTTTTGACATTTTTAAAATACTTTTTTCCTAGTATAGTTCTTCAAAAGGAGAAATTTCAGTGCTAAACATTTTTTATCTGATAGGTACATGTTTTTTTTTTTTCAAACATCTAACAAACGGTTTAAGACTGATGAGGGAGTTATATTCACACGATTATTATAATCAGACCAAAAGGAAAGAGTCATGATATTTTCTGACTCTCATATAAGGTTGAGGTACGTAAGATAGAAACCAGTAAAATCATAGATAGTTTAATAGTAAAACCAGTAAAATCATAGATAATTTAATAGTGCCTGTATATAGGTTGATATTTTAGGTTAGTAATTTAATTCCCTAACAACAAACAACTAGAGAAGCACAACTTCAAGATGAAGAGGAGATAATAAGAACCTTTAAAATCAAATGAGCTTTATGATTTTATAGTGACATAAGAATTAATATAATTAGTCCTATTCAATTGAAGGCCAAACTTTTCAGTATTATTGGCTCATTGCAATGAGAGATACTTCATACCAAATGAAGGAGGACATAGGGTTATTACATCATTTTGAGGGAGAGTGGAGTTCAGCAGAAATTTTAATGAAATCAATGATTTGATAGGTGCAAATCAAAGTGGGCTTTGTATAAAGACTGAAAAGTGGAACTGGTGTTCTCTCTCCTCAGAAAGTATAAAGTTAAGATAAATGTAAAATGTGTTAAGTATCCCATGGTGTGAGCTCTTTATCTGGGTTGGAAATCAAAACTGCATCAAAGTCACTTTCATTTTTTTCTGACATGATTTCAAACTGTAAATTTTCTGACAGTCTAAATTATAAAAGTTTCTTAGTAAAAAGCAGTAGTTATTCAAAGAAGGGGCCATTTGACACTTTACATCTAGAGTGACTATGCGAGAAATATTTCTGCTTAACTTTGCTGCTGGTTTTCTCTGTGTCTCTTATTCTAACTTGACAAATGGGAAGGCAGAATTTTATTTTACTTTCTCAGCCTGAGATGATTTTTACTTTATCAAAATTTATCAGGAAGAAATCTTTATGCCAACCTAACTTAATGCAGTTTTCTTAGAATCTTTAGGATAAAGAACATCATAAGGCATTTAAAGTTGCTTCTATTCCTTGATTTGATAGCTCATTTTTTTTAGTATTGAATAATATTCCATTGTCCAGATGTACCAATTTATTCATCCATTCACATACTGAAGAATATCTTGGTGGCTTCCAGATTTTGATAATGATGAATAAAGTTCCTATAAATGTCCATGTGGAGATTTTTGCTTGGATATTAAGTTTTCAGTTCATTTGGGTATATACTAATAACTGGGACTGCTGGATTGTGTGGGAAGAATATACTTAATTTTGTAAGAGACTTTTAAACTGTGTTACAATGCCATTTTGCAGTTCTGCCAGCAATGAGTGAGAGTGTCTGTTGCTCCACAGCCTGGCCAGCATTTAGTGTTGTCAGGGGTCTGGATTCTGGCATCTAATACATTCATAGTGGTATTTCAATATAGTTTTAATTTGCAGTTCTGTAATGACATATGATGTGGAGCATCTTTTCATATATGTACTTGCAATCCATTTATCTTCCTTGGTTAAATGGCTATTCAGGTATTCTGTCCATTTTTTTGACAGGGTTGTTCATTTTCTTATTGTTGAGTTTTAAAAGAGTTCTTTGTATATTTTAAACGTCAGTCCAAAGGCCTATCTTCTTTTTCAGTCTACTTTGCTGTTTCCTCCTGACTCTAATACTCACCCCATTTTATATGCAATTATCTGGATTATAAAATATATCTTTTATTAAGTAATATTCTATGGATTGGAATTGGAAAGAAGTTGACATAAAATAGGTTTGGAGGGAGAAGAGATGATTTGGATGCAAACTACCAGAATTACTAAATATTTTAAAGGTTTTCTAGGGAAGAAGAAAACCATATTGTTCAACTCCAGGTATTAAGGTAGGATCAATATTTAATTAGAGTTTATAAAAAGCTAGACTTGAAGTGGTCTGAAAAAATCCTGCTATCAGGTAAGACACCAAAGCTGGAATAGGCTTCCTCTTCTGGTTTTAGGTTCTTGTCATGTATTCTGTAAAGGTTGAACAAGTTGACCTATATAATCATTTGGTGATTCTGATTGTGAGAGTTCTTCCCCAGTTTCATACTTACTGTCTGCTTAACAAGTCTAATTCTATGATCCCTGGGTAATTGCTTTGTATTTATTTTAGGAATCAGTGACATTTAAGGATGTGGCAATAGACTTCACATTGGAGGAATGGAGGTTGATGGACCCTACACAGAGGAATCTGCACAAAGATGTGATGCTAGAGAATTATAGAAATCTGGTCTCGCTGGGTAAGGCTAACTTCTATGTTAATGGCTTTGCCTATTTGACCAGGTTTTCCAGAAATATTGAGCCTCTAAAGTTTTTACTGAGTGTGGCTTAGAGTTTAGGTGTCAAAAATCTCTTCATCTCAGGGGCACGTTGTTGTAATTCATGCTGTTCCTCACTTTTAACTAAATGGTATGCTCATTGTAGATAAAGAAATATTTGTTTCTTTGGAATCTTGGCGATTGTTGACAGTCCTACAGATATAGGATCAAAGTTTTTCCTGATCATTGCCATAAATTGGAATTGTTATCATTGCCTCTAGAAAGGAAGGAACAAATGTGTTCATTTTCTTTCTAAACTTAGATTATTCTCATGATCTGTTATCCCACGAACCTAGATCATAGTGTTGAGCTCTCCTTGAGGTCATCGTAATTCTCTAGAATAAACTATATGACTGAACATTCTACTATGAGAGGTTTATTCTATAACTGTGCTATCCACTATGGTAGATACTAGCCACTTATGTTTTTGTTTTAATTAGAGCTTTGTGGTTATACATAGTAGTTGAGTTCATTCCAACAAACTCCTCATACATGCATGGAAATTGATTTCAGTTCATGATCCCCACATTTTCCTCCTCCTTTCCTGCTTCCCCTCCCCCTCCCTTTTTCCTTCCTCTAATCTACTAAATTTCCTTTCACTTATCTATTAATTTGTATTTGATTGGTTCCTTTTGTAATCTTATCCTTCCCTCCTCTTTTCTTTATTTTACTCTAGCTTCCGTATATGAGTTTGGCTAATTTCACTTAGCATGATATTCTCCATTTCCATTTATTTACCAACAAATGCCATAATTTCATTCCTTTAAATGGCTGAGTAGAACTTCAGTGTGTGTGTGTGTGTGTGTGTGTGTGTGTGTGTTGTGTGTATGTGTGTTTATCACAGTTTCTTAATCCATTCTTCAGTTGATGGACATCTGGGTTGATTTCATAATTTAGCTACTGTGAATTGTGCTACTATAAACATTGATGTGGCTGAGCTGCCATAGCATACTGATTTTAGATCTTTTGGGAAAATATCCAGAAGTGGAATAGCTGGATCATATGGTGGTTCCATACCTAGTTTTGAGGAATCTCCAAACTGCTTTCTAGGGTGGTTGTACTAGTTTGAAATCCTACCAACAATGTACAAATGTTCCTTTTTCCCCACAACCTTACCAGCATTTATTGTTGTTTTTATTCTTGATCATTGCCATTATGATTGGAGTGAGATAAAATCTTAGAGTAGTTTTGATTTGCATTTCCCTGATTGCTGGAGATGCTGAATATTTTTTCATGTATTTATTGGCCTTTTGTGTTACTTCTGTTGAGATGTTTGTGTTTAATTCTTTTGCCAATTTGTTGATTGGGCCATTTGGTTTTTTGATGTTAAGATTTTTGAGTTCTTTGTGTATTCTGGATATTAATCCCTATCAAAGGTAACTTGCCAAGATTTTCTCCCATTCTGTAAGCTCCTTTCACATTCTTAATTGTTTCCTTAGCCGTGCAGAAGAAGCTTTTTAGTTTAATGGCAATCCTACTTATTGATTGTTGGTTTTATTTCTTGTGTACTTATGGTTTTTGAACACTGAAATTTGGCTGGTCCATCTAAAGAACTGAATTTTATTTTTTCATTTATTTTAATTTCATTTCAAATTTAAATAGCCACAAATGACTAATCAGCAATATTAGTACAGTTCTAAAACTTCTTGTAGTGGTCCTTACAGAGATTGAGACAAAAATTGGTAATAATTCTTGATTGTAGCTTCAATTAAATCCTATTCATTTTTCTCTGAACAGGGCTTGCAGTTTCCAAACCAGACATGATAACTCATTTGGAGAATGGGAAAGGACCATGGGCAGTGGTGAGAGAAATTTCAAGAACTCCCTATCCAGGTAAGTTAATCAGAACCAAGAAACTGGGGTTTATTTCAAATAACAGATCATAGGGAGAAATTCCACAGAACATAGGAAATATTTGGGGTGATATTTCTTCAAAGCTGCCTCAAAGGAAAAGATCCCGTGTCCCATTCTTCTCGCTGCCCATTTCTGTTGCCCACTGTTTTCTCTTCCCCTCTCTCTGTCCTCTCCCTTTGGTTCATTGTACCATCCTACTTTGCTTTCTTGGGGGGACATACTTTTCACAAATATTCCTTTATTCTTTTTTATTCAAACAGTCACAACATAACCCTTTATGTTCTATCCTTTCCAGTTAACTTTTTGTTTTTCTGATTTGTTTTATCATAATATGACATTTATTTTTTCATTTTTTCCTAAAAATGCTTCCTTAAGAGGGTCACCACTGATTTCTTTTAAAATAAACCTATTTACTTGTAATTTAACATTGTTCAACTGCAAGGCTACTGAACCTATTCGAAGACTGTCTTCCTTTTTTCCAGGTTCTTAACTCCTTGAGAATATGAACAAAGAACCAGTTGAGAATCAAAATATAGAATTCATTTATTTAATCAGTGTTTATGATATATCTGTATGCTGTGAACTAGGTTAAATACTAGGACAATAGCAGTGAATAAGATGTAATAGGTCCCTACCCTTATGACAATTGAATTTCAACAAATAAAAACAAGTTAATTAGTGGTTGGAGTACCTGTTAGCTACAAGATAAATGAGGAGATATGGGATAGTAACCTGGAAAGGGATGAGGGTGCCTGCTTTGGATAGGGTGGTCAGGGGAGGCCTCTGAGGATGTGGCATTTAATATGAGACCTGAAAGGTAAGAAGAAGCTAGCCAGAGGAAGAGAAGAGAATCATTTCAGGAAAAAAAAAATCAGCAGTGCAGAGGACCTGATATGGAAAAGAACATAATATGTTCTGGAAATCAAAAGGAAGTCTCTGAGACTGTAGCATAAGTGAAGGGGGACTGCTACAAAATGAGATTAGAGGTAGGGTCAGGAGGCAGTCTGCAGGGCATGGCAGATAATGGTAATGAGTTTGGATGTTAACCTAAGGGAGCTGAGTGCAAAAGTATGAAAAGAGTTTTTAAAATATTTGCTTTTTAGATGTCGGTGGACACAATAACCTTTATTTTATTTTTAATTGGTGCTGAAGATTGAACCCAGTGCCTGAGGCATGCTAGGTGAGCACTGTACCACTGATCCACAACTCCAGTGCCTTGAAAATATTTTAATTAAGAATTTTTAAGAAACTAATGCTGTTAATGAAGATTTAACTTAAGGTCATAAAGCCACCAGGAAGTTAAGAGATTGTAACAACAGTCTAGACAAGAGAAGACAGTACCTTTATTACAGTGATGGCAGTGGACATGGAAAAAATTAAATGGAAATTAGTTTGAGTATTCATTTTTTTATAACTCACATATATACTACATATATTCTGTATTAAATAATACTATTTATATTTAAATGAGTCAGTAAAAGTTAGTGGAGATAGATGAGTATCTAAAGGAGATTATTTTTTTTCTTTATGAAGAGGGAGAGAACAATGATGCAACAGTTAGGGGAAAATATAGAATGAAGAACAGCATTTTTGTTGTATTTTTTGGGATGGAAGTTTCCACAAAATGGTTCAGTGTTCATAGAAATGCCTCAATCACTAAAGGACTGAAGGGTTTGAGAAGGTTTAAGTGGATAAAGTCTAGACTGAAAAGGAGGGATTGTCAAGGAGATCAACTCCTGTCTTGTAACACTGAGAAAGATGGAGAAGATGGGCACAGATGTTGGTCAGCTGGTAGTGGAAAGGTTAAAGCATTCTGTTATTAGGGCTTCCATATTCTGTATAATATGAGGCAAGGTTAAGAGCTTATAGTAAAGAAAGAAAGAAAGAGTTGAGAGTTTTTATTTTTTATGGAATATGGAATTCACAGAATTCATCTGAGCCTGAGAAAGGTATTTAATTACAACTTCTATTAATCTTTAATACTTACCAGAACTATTCCTATTCCCTATTTCTTTTGTTTCAGTTTAGAAAATTATGTTTATCTAGTAATTGGTCCATTTAATCTAAAGTTTTAATTTCTTGGTATTAATCTCCGTCCTCTGATTATCTTTTAAACATCTATATAGATCTGAAGTAACATCCCCCTTTTCATTCCCGATAATAATTTTTGGGTGTTCTTCTATCTTTATCTTTATCAGTCTTTCCAGGGTTTATTAATCTTATGTGGCTTTAAGAAACCGTTCTTTTTTTCCTTCTTCTGTGTTTGATCTCTTGTTTCATTACTTTCTGTTCTTTGTTATTTCATTACTTTTACCTCCTTAAGGTTTAATTTATGGATTTTTGCTAATTCTTGAATGGGATACTTACATCATTGATTCTAGCCATTCTTTTTTTCTAATGATGTATTTAGGTTTATAAGGACTATATGACACATTTTTATATATAACATCTTCATATTAATGAGTTCAAAGTATTTGGTGATTTGTGTTGTGATATCTTTGACCCTTGGGTTATTTTTAATTGTTTTTTTTTAAATTTATGCTGAGGATTTTCTAAAGATAATCTTTGTTATCTTTAATTCTACTATGGTCTCTTATGATTTGAATCTGTAAAAACAAGTTGTAAGATTACTTCCTAAAGAATTATTAAAAATGAATTTTTGACAAACCATTAGAAATGTTCTTAGAACCCATAATAAATTTGTGAATGTTATCCTTGGTTAAATAATAATTTTCACTGTTTGAAACATCAGTAACTATAAATACTAATTTTGACTAATTTTTTGTTCAACTTTTGGAAAATTAGTATCTTCTTCCATTAAGTTCTATTAAAAGGTATGTACTAAGACTTAAATAAACACTTTGCCAGGGAAATTTGAGAGAAAACCCTCATAACAAAAACAATAATGAGAACAAATAAAATGGGTGGTTGGGAAGAGATGTGTGATTCTTGGAGCAAATGAGAAGCAAGGAAAGAGAATGCTCTTTAAAGAAATTGGCTCTAAAGGGAAGGTGGAAAGGGAGAAGTATTTGAGAGACTTAGAATCTAAGGAGGGTTTTGAGTGATTTTTTAATAGGAAAAAAATGTCATTGAATTTGTGAGTCTTTGATTCTTTGTACAACTACCCTCCCTTAACCATACCTTCATCTTCCTAGAAAACAAGGTCAATTGGAAAGCAGTTAAAACCATATATTAATTATAAGCCCCTTTCACTTTTATTATCATGTTTGGTGAATTTTCCATAAGCTTAAGAAATAGGAAGTTACTTGTTTCTTCTCTTTTTTCCCCTGGACATGGAAATCAAACCTGCAGTCAAGAATGCTATACTTACAGAGGATATTTTTGAAGAAGATTTATTACAGGAAACTGTTGTAGAGAAACTCACAGAGAATGGTCTGTGGGATTCCACAAAGGGAGGATTATGGAAATGGAATGACAAAATATTGAAATTGCAAAATAGTGAGAAGAGTCATCTGAGTCAAAGAAGAGTAACACACAAGAAAATTTCCACTGATCAAAGAGGCTTTAGATTTGGGTCTGTTCTTTTCCTAGAACCAGGAATTATCACAGAAGAGCCCCATGGCAAATGCAAAATACATGAGGAAAACTTCACAGAGAATTTAGATTTGATTACAGATACTCATTTGGGAAAGATAATTTGCAAGGATATGAAAGGCAACAAAACTATAAACCAGACTTCAGAATTTAGTTTAGGGGAAAAATCCAGTAATAAAGAAAAACCATATAAATGTAGTACATGTGAAAAGGCCTTTCGTTATAGATCATTACTCATTCAGCATCAGAGAACTCACACTAAAGAAAAACCTTATGAATGTAATGAATGTGGGAAAGCGTTCAGCCAGCCTTCATATCTTAGTCAACATAAAAAAATTCACACTGGAGAAAAACCCTATAAATGTAATGAATGTGGAAAAGCTTTCATTGCTTCATCTTCACTTATGGTACATCAAAGAATTCATACTAAGGAGAAACCTTATCAATGCAATATCTGTGGAAAATCCTTTAGCCAGTGTGCCCGCCTAAATCAGCATCAGAGAATTCAAACTGGAGAGAAGCCCTATAAATGCAGTGAATGTGGGAAAGCATTTAGTGACAAATCAAAACTTGCAAGACATCAGGAAACTCATAATGGTGAAAAACCCTACAAATGTAATGATTGTGGGAAAGCTTTTAGGAATAAGTCATATCTTAGTGTACACCAGAAGACCCATACTGAGGAGAAACCTTACAAATGCAATGAGTGTGGGAAATCTTTTAAAAATACCACAATTTTTAATGTTCATCAGCGAATTCATACTGGAGAGAAACCCTTTAGATGTAATGAATGTGGGAAAGCCTATAGAAGTAATTCAAGCCTTATTGTACATATCAGAACTCATACAGGGGAAAAACCCTATGAATGTAATGAATGTGGGAAAGCATTCAACCGCATAGCAAATTTCACAGAACATCAGAGAATTCATACAGGAGAGAAACCCTATAAATGTAATGAATGTGGAAAAGCATTTATTAATTATTCATGCCTTACTGTACATCACCGGATGCATACAGGAGAGAAACCTTATAAGTGTGATGAATGTGGAAAGGCCTTCATGCGTTCTTCATCTTTAATTATACATCAGCGTATTCATACTGAAGAGAAACCTTATCTATGTAATGAATGTGGGGAATCCTTCAGAATAAAATCACACTTAACTGTACATCAGAGGATCCATACTGGGGAGAAACCATATAAATGTACTGACTGTGACAGAGCATTCACCAAAATGGTAAATCTCAAGGAGCATCAGAAAATTCATACAGGAGTGAAACCCTATAAATGTTATGATTGTGGAAAGTCCTTCAGGACAAAATCATACCTTATTGTGCATCAAAGGACACATACTGGAGAAAAACCATATAAATGTAATGAATGTGAGAAAGCTTTCACTAATACATCACAGCTTACTGTGCATCAAAGAAGGCACACTGGAGAGAAACCCTATAAATGTAATGAATGTGGGAAGGTTTTCACAAGTAACTCAGGCTTTAACACTCATCAGCGAACACATACTGGAGAGAAACCATTCAAATGCAATGATTGTGGAAAAGCATTTAGCCAGATGGTGCATGTCACAGAGCATCAGAAAATCCATAGTGGAGAAAAGCCCTATAAGTGTGATGTCTGTGGAAAAGCCTTCAGGAGAGGTTCATACCTCACAGTGCACTGGAGAACACATACTGGTGAAAAGCCCTATACTTGTAAGGAATGTGGTAAAGGTTGTATTACTCTATCACAGCTAACTCTACATCAGAGAATTCATACTGGGGAAAGGCCTTACAAATGTGAAGAATGTGGAAAAGCCTTCAGAACTAACTCAGATTTCACTGTACATCTGAGAATGCATACTGGAGAAAAACCCTATAAATGTAATGAATGTGGAAAAGCCTTTAGGAGTAGTTCAAGCCTTACTGTACATCAAAGAATTCATCAGAGAGAAACTCAGTTAATTTAGAGAACAATAAATTGTTGATCCAGATGTCAGCTCCATAATAAGAATCTTATAAACTATATTTTATGAATGTAGAAAAATCTTCAGTAGAAATTCATGGAAAATATACTCTGAAGAGACACTCTAAATATAATGAATGTGGAAAAAGCATTTAGTCATATTAAATCTTAGAAGTTAAAAGAAATTCACACTAGAAAAAAAACAGTGGACAAATGAAAACCTTCATGCAGATTTCATACCTTTTTTGGTATCTATTTGACTATTTTATGGGTTTTTCTGCTTTTCTTATAACATAGAGGTGCTTTTTATATGCTTTTGA
Organism: Marmota marmota marmota; assembly: GCF_001458135.2. NCBI lineage: Eukaryota > Metazoa > Chordata > Mammalia > Rodentia > Sciuridae > Marmota > Marmota marmota. Next base: position 2,872,415 of record NW_025999870.1, read on the forward strand.
TATTAATTCCTTGCCATGGGTGTACAAATGTTTTTCTCAACTTACAAATTATACTTTTCTACACAGGAAAGATACAGCATTTTAATTTTTATAGTAAAATATATCTTTTTAAGTTCTCAATTTACTTTTTTAATTAAAAGGCGTATCCTTAATCCCTGCTTTGTACATAATCTTCTAAATTTGTTTCCAGGATTTTGACATTTTTTTAACTTAACATTTAATCTAGATGAATTAAACATCTGGATTGAAAGACTTAGAAGAGCAATTCCAAAAGGCCACTAAACTATAGAAAAATTTAATCCTAACTAGCACTCAGGGAGATGCATATTTAAGCCACATTGGGATGAAAACTTCCACTTCATGGATTTGACAAAATTTAACCTTTTCTTAGCTAGTGGGGACTCTGACTCAGAGACGAATGCAGCTACAGTGCATAAGAACACAAATAAAGATGTTTGTTGAAGTATTGTTTTAGAAGGTAAAAAAGAAGCCCCAACTAGAAGCATACTGCCAATTAATAGGGAGATGGTTGGATATATGTGACATATATATATATATATATATATTTTTTTTTTTTTTTGGAACAGTATGAGAATAATTTTTAAAATGTGTTATATGAACTGACTTCAAGATTTTTTCACAATGTTTAGTTTAAATAATTGCTTTGCAACAGATGTATATATAAAAGACTTCATTTACATTGAAGTAATGTCTACATGTATTGTATAATGATGTTTGTGATTATATGTGCATAAAGAATAAAAACCGGATTGTCAATATTGGTAACCTTGAAAGGAGGGAGAAAAGGAGAAGCAGGAATAGGGACATGGAGAAAAAAATAGAAAATGTAAATGTAGCATGTATGATATAAAACTATCTGTGTAACATGACATATTTATGTGACCACCAGAAAGTGAATGAAGAGATGGTTTCCAAAAAGTTAATGAGAATTGCTCTAGAGTTGGTAGACTATCAGGTATTATTTGTTTGCAATTTTTTATTTGATTTTCTATAATTTTCTTTGCAATGAGCATGTGATATCTATATAAAAAGGAAAAATCTTTTTTTCTTGTGAAATGATCAATTGGACCCCTAAATATGTGCCAGGAGCTACTTTAGTTGTGGGGGAAACCTGTGGGAGAGGGGGGCTTAAGGATCTGAGGGTATGGGAATGGGCTCTGAAGTCAAATACATTCTGAAGAACTTAGTCAGCACCTCATTCCTCCCACCCTCTCAGTTTCATTTGGAGGTTGTAATCAAAAGTCCAGATGAAAAGTATGTCTCAAGAACATCTGAAACTTGTTTCTAGATTGTGCATCTGAAGACCACAACCTCAGAAAGTAGTTCTACAGAAAGTAGTTTCACTTTCAATGTGGCACCAAACAAAAGGTCATACATAATGGCAAAAGGAGTATGTTGGAAGGTGGGCCTGTGTGCAGTCTCAAAACTTTGCATGATGGAGGAAACAGCCACAAGCTTCCAAGTCCATGAATGAGTGCTTGGAAGTTCTGTGAATAGTAGGAAAGGTCTGTAGTCAAAATGAGAACCCAAAGGCTGTGCCCCTAATACCAAAAGCTCTTAACAAAACATGAACTATTACATCCAGAAAGATCAGGACATTATGAACTACACTTCATTAGTAGTAAAGATCAAATACCTCCTCCCACAGTGGATAAGTATGCATTTAATTTGGAAAAGGCTTATTTAATAAGTGATATCATTGTCTCCCATTATAAATGAATAATTTCATTTTGTATTTAAAAGTGCCCTTTTGGATTGAATTTTAATAGTGAAATCTATTAACATTTACTAAGAGGCTTACCTCTTTTAAGTATAGTTAATGTACTTGGATATAGCCAGTTTCTCATTGAGAAGTTTGAGTTTCAAACCCTGAAATAACTACTTGTAATCCCCTCTGTTAGGCAGTTGATGCAACCTGATGCTACCTCAGTTGGTTTGTTCCTTTTTGCCTTCTAATCCTCACCAAACCTAAGCCCTGCCTTCCAACCCTGACTTGGGGCAAACCCTTTCACCAAGAGAAGCAAAGTTAGCACATTAAAATGACATAAGGACTGAAGAGTATCCTTTGAGTAAGGGGATAGGGATGATATAGTCATTTCCATGACTTAGCAGTTTTAGTGGAGTGGTAAGGAGCCAAAGCTGATGTGCTAGTTCCTTTCTCTTCCCATAATGAAATGCCTGAGAGAACTTAGAAAAGTTTTTTGTTTTTTTTTTTGTCTCATAGATTTGGAGGTTCCAGTCTATGATTGATTGGCCCTGCTGCTTTGGGCCTGGGACCAGGGAGCATAGCATTAAGTGGAGCAAACTTGTTTGTATCATGAGCTAGGAGAAGGAGGGGAAGAGGCCCTGGTCCTGTAGGCCCTTTCAAGGGCACTCCTTTACTGATCTAGGGATCTCCCACCAAGACCCCAGTAGCAACATCCTGGGTACCAAACCTTTAACATATTGCCCTATGGGGGGGATATTCAAGATCCAAACTATAACATCCTGGTTCTAGTGTATACTAGTATCTCCTTATAGGTCTAATTTACATATCTTCAGTCACTAATAATGTTGAGTTTTTTAGGCTCTTATTGGTTTTGTGAACGCCCTCTTTAACCCAAGTAACTATGACTTCCTTTTCATTTGTAGGATACTTTATTCTGGATGCAAGGTATCTTTTAGATATTTGTGTTACAAATAGCATCTCCCCACACAGCTTGCTTTTCACTCTCTTAATGATATTCTTTGAAAGAATAGAAGTTTTTATTTTGATTAAGAGTAATTTTTCTTTTTTTTTAATTGTAAGTGCTCTTTGATGCCCAGCTTGAGAAATCTTGTCCTAGCTTGTCCTACATTTTCTTCCACATATCTACTATTTTACTTTTCACTTTAATATTTGTGATCCATCATAAATAATTTTTATGTACATGTGAGTTGAGAACAAATTGACATTTTTGTATATAAATATAAAATTTGTTTAACATCATTTTCATTGAAAACACATCTTTACTTCTTCACTTGAGTTGTAGTGGAACATGTATGATAAACCATCATATATGTGATGGTCTTCTAAGCTGTCCTGTTCCAGTGTTTTATTTTGTTTAGCATTGTACCAATATCAATTCTTAATGAAAACTGGTAGTATATGTTTTCTGATTTTTTCTTCTTGTTCAAAATCATGACTACTATTCTAGGTCATTGGCATTTTCATAATCAATTTATGAATTATTTTTAAACAAATCATCCCACCAACAACAACCTGGGATTTTAATTGGTATTGTATAAATAACAATATTGACACTTTCATCTTATGGGCATGCTTAAATTTCATTTATTGTAGATATTTTACTATCATTAATTTTTTTTGTTATGTAGAATGTTTTCATTTTTTCAGTTTCAGAAGTTTTGCTATTTTTTCAGTTGTAGATTTTTTGGGTCAGTTGCAATTGATGTTTTTGATATTTTAAATGCTATTTTTAAAATTTCATTTTTGATTGTTGCTGCAATATACATAACAAATATATTCTGTATGTATGTGTATATATGTACATGTTTTTAAAAAGGCAGCCATATAACCAGTTACCTTGCTAAATTAATTTCTTAATTATAATAGTTTGTTTACTCTTTTGGACTTTCTATGTTTCAGTTTTTACATTATCACAGATAGCATATGTGTCCATAGAAAAAAAGCTTAATCCTTTATAATCTTTATACCATTTTTTACTGTACTGGCTAGTATCTAGGATCTCCAGAAGTAGAAAGAGTAGATAGACATCTTTGCCTTTTTCTCCAAATCTAAAGAAAAACTAAATATTTTTTCATCAGTGTGATATGAGGTAAATTTTAGATAATGTCTATTACATTAAGGAAGTGTTTTTAAATCCTAGTTTTCTGAGGTTTATTATCATTGACAGATGTTGAATTTCATTAAATGCTGTTTTGTAACTCTGGGAATGATTCTTCTGTTAATGTGATTGAATTACATGAATTTGATTATTTTATTTCCTTAAATTGTGGTGAGATGTACATAACATTAAAATTTGATAACTTAACCATTATTTTATATACAATTCACTGGTGTTAATGATATCCAAATTGTTGTGTATCCAGTACTACCATCCATGCCCAGAACTCTTTTCATCTTGCAAAACCAAAACTCACCACCCATTAAACAACAATTCACCATTCTCTACTCCACTTCCCAGCCCCTGGAAACCACCATTCTACTATCTGTCTTTACAAATATGAATACTTTTTTTTGTTTCCTAATATAAGGAGAATCATACAGTGTTTGTCTTTTTGTGATTAGGCTTATTTCACTTAGTATAATATCCTTAAAATTTGTCTAATGAATTTATTTTTTCGTGCTATTGGGATTAAACCCAGGGGCACTCTAACATTAAGCTATAACTCCAACCCTTTTTTGAAGACAAGTTTTCTTGACATAGCTGAGGCTGGCCTCAAAGTTTGATCCTTCTGCCTTAGTCACCCAAGTGGCTGGGATTAACAGATATACACTACCGTGACCAGTTATATGGACTTCTTTTGGGATTAGTAAAGCAACTTCACATTCTTGAATTAGATTCCATTCAGGCATTATGTGTTACCTTTTTTATGTACTTTTGAATAAGATTTGTCAAATTTTAGCTTTTTTTGTACCTTTATTTTATTTATTTTTGGGTGGTGCTGGGGATCGAATCCAGGGCCATGCACAGGCTAGGTGAACGCTCAACCATTGAGCCACAACCCTAGCCCCAAATTTTGTACTTTTATATAGGGTTTTGTGTCTGTCCATGTTGTTTTATGTTTCCTTTTTTGGTTTAAAAAAGTTTTAAATTTAACTGAGGCATAAAATTTGTACAACTCTGTGGGGTACCATGGGATGTTTCAGTACTGTTTCCTATCATGTAATAGCTTTACCAGAGTTTGTTTCAGATTATAATGGACTCATAAAATGAATTTAGATTTATTTCATTTTTTATGTTTTCTTTCTTGTTTTGTTTGGTTTTGGTTCTCTGTAAAATATTATATAAGATTAATATTATTGGTATTATAGTTGACATAAATGAACTAGGAGTTTTCTTTGTGAAAATATTTAAGTTATAAATCTAATTATTTTTACTATATAGGACTATTAAAATATTCTATCCCTATGTAAGTTTTTTTGCCAGTTTGTAATTTGTCCATATTTTATCAAATAATATAATTTTGGGCTTTAAATAGTTTATGATATTTTCTTATTAAAGTTTTAGTATCTGTATGATTCAAAGTAATATTCCCCTTTTCAGTCCTCATATTGGTAATATTTATGTACTTTCTTTTTGTGTGTTTAGGTTTTATAGGCATTTAATATTTTATTAATCTTTTCAAATCATCTCAGAACAATTATACAGTTAGTTTTTTTTCATTAATTTATGTTCTTTCATTTTATACTATTTAGATATGATTCATTGTTCTGTTTGTAGCTTCTTGGGATGAAAGTGTAGATAATTGATTTCAACATTTCTTTTTTGCTCAGATTTATGTTTAACGTTGTATATATCTTCATAAGTACATATTTAGCTGAGCTCAATTGTTCTTATCACCTTTATTGAGACATACACGATAAGTTGTACTCATCTTAACTTCACATTTTGGTGGTTTGGGAAAATTTATACACCTGTATAAACAAAACCAAAACAATGAACATTTTATTACCCACAACTATTTCCAGTCTTTTCCCAGATAATTCTGCCACTTGTGTCTCCAAGAAACCATAGACCTGACTCTTGTCAATATAGATTAGGATTTTTTTCCCTAGGCTTTCACATAAATGGAATTATACAGGTTTTATTTTTATGGTTCTACCTTTTCATTCACCAGTTTTGAGATTAATTCTTGCAGTGTATGTCAGTATTTCATTCTCTTTTATTGCTAAGTAACATCCCATCACGTTAATGAACCACAATTTATTCACCCATTGATAGAAATTTCAGTTGTTTTCAGTTTGGGGCTATTATGAATAAATCTGATATGAACATTCATGTACAAATTTTTGTGTAGATGTTTTCATTTATATTGTATAAATTTCTAGGTTTTGAACTGCTGGGTCATAGAGTAAATGGTATGTATAACTTTTATAAGACACTGCCAACTTGTGTAAGTGTCTATACCATTTTGCAAACCAGCAGCAAAATATAAATTTTCCAATCACTCCTAGCCTTGACCACTTATGGTATCATCATCTTGGAATTTTTAGCTTTCCTAATTTGTATAGTAGTGCTTTACAGTGGCTTCAATTTGCATTTCCCTGATGATGGCTTTCAATATTTTTCATGTAATTGATGGTCATTTCTCTCTCTTTTGTTAAGTACATGTTTAAATCTTTTGCTCACTTCAAGACATAGGTGATTAGGGTCCACATCCCTGCAACCTTAGTTGCACCTCACAGCTTCAGCACACCGTCAAGGAAAGAAGCCGCTACCTTTCACAGCAAAGAGACTGATCCCCGCAGCCTGGGGTGGGTGGTAGAAGTCATGCCTGGTGTTCTGTAGTGCCAGCAGAACAGGAGAAGGATCCCATTTCTCTGAAGAGAGTTTGAGGTGGCAGTAGTGGACTGGATGGGTTAGGAGGTCCAGTTGTACAACTAGGAAGCCTTACATAAGAAAAAATAAAAGGCAAATACATAGGAACCCGTTCCTCCATTGTCTGAGTATGTTCCTCCACCAAATCCAAACCCTTGATGATCTAGTGACTGCTAATCCATTTGACGACAACTATAACACTCTTTCCTACACCACAAGCTTCATCACATCAGTGTCTCAGCCCTGATGTGCCTTTGGAAGCTAAATGGCATTCAGAATGTCACCTCATGTTGCCCCCAAGAATTTCTTCCCCATATGTGATCCTTACTCAGGAATCAGCCACATCCATTTCCCCAGAATCCTATGGGCATGGGTTTTAATCCACCTCATGCTGTAAACTTTTGGTCACACAATAATTCATGTTTGGGAAATCCATTTTATAATAATGTACTAAGAATGTTAACATGCCTAATCGATATTTAGACAAAATCCTCTGAAAGCCTCAGATTCCTCCACAGAATGCTAGCCAAGTATCTAATTCTGATTTGGCATCTAATTTTATTCCTGGGAATAATTCAAAATTTACTTCTCCATTAGAGTCTAATCATTTTTATCCCCAAATATGTTTTATCCCCAAATACTTTTGGTCAGGCAAAAGCACTACCTCCCAAAACAAGACTTTAGTAAAGGAGGAACCCAAATCACCAATCAAAATTCGCCTGTTCATCTCATTCACTTGAATATGGAGGATATAGTGACTTAGAGTAATATTGAATTTAAAAATGTTAAAACAATTCAGTAAATCAAGAAAACAGCCATTTGAGTAGCACTGAAGCTACAAATAACAGCCTTGTAAATGGGACCCAGAACAAGCCAGGACACCTGGAGGAGCAGTAGATGCTTGTACCACCAAAAACTGCTATAAGTGCTGTCTCCATCTAAACTCATGAGCATTCAATCTTCAACCCACTGTATCCTTGTGGAATTTGTACAAACGAAGTGGCTGATGATCAGGATGCCATCTTATGTGAGGCCTCTCCTCATAAATGGTTTCATCAAACCTGTACTGGAATAACTGAAAGAGTGTATGACCTACTACCCGCAGAAGCAGTCTTTGGCTGTGTTACCTGTATGGAAGATGAAGATGTCCAGTTAATGCCCACTAGAGAAACTTTTGGTCCACCTGCAGTGGGCAATGATGCTTAGTCACAGGCATTAATAACTAAAGTAATTTTTCTGTCTGTGTATTATAGAGGTTCAGTGATATAGGATTTAATGTTTTATATTTTTTGAATGCACACACAAAAACATTACCTTTCAGTTTTTATTAATATATTATTTCCTTACTAGTGCAACTTTTGTTTTCAATGCTCTCTAAGTCAAAATAATGTGTGTGGAGGAATAAAGGAAAAAATGAATGGGGTCATTAGTATTGTTGAGTTGTAAATATTCTTAATATAGTTTAGTGAATTTTTACTCAAAAATTTAGATAGAAATCCTCTAACACATTTTTATGTTGTAAATACTCTCTCTGTCTTTAGCTTTCCTTTTAATTTTCTTAGCGGCATTTCTAAAGAGCAGACTTTTTAATTTTTGATAGATATCAATTTATCACTTCTTTTTTATAGGTCATATACTTAGGGGCCTAGGTAAGAAATATTTATCTAATTTTTAATTTATAATTTATTCTAAAAATTTTATAGTTTTAAAATTTATTTATAGGCTTACAATCCATTTTGAGCTATTTTTTCTGCTTATAGATTTTGACATGTTATATTTTTTCATTCAGTTAAAAATATTTTCTAAACTCCACTGCCCCAGTTTTATCAGATCTTTGATTATTTAGAAGTATGTTGGTTAATTTCAAAACATTTGTGGGATTTCTTATTTACCAATTATAAATTGAAATCTAGTTTAATTCCAGTGTATTATTTCAATCATTAGAAATTTGTTTAGGCTTAACTTATGGCCCACCCTCTTGCTGTTTTTGGTTAATGCTCTTCAGTCTTTTGATAATAATGTGGAAATAAGAATTTTTACTCAAAAACTCAGCATTTAGATGTAATGTTCTGAAAATATTAAATTAAGTTGATTAATAGTGTTCTTCCAATTTGTATTCTTATTTTATTTTTTATTTTTAGATACACATGTCAGTACTGTATATTTTGACGTATACATACATGGAGCATAACATATTCTAATTAGGATCCTGTTCTTGTGGTTGTACATGATGTGGAGTTAACACCGGTCATATGTTCATATAGAAGGATAGGAAAGTTACGCCTGATTCATTCCACTCCTTTCCTATTCCCACCGCCCCACTCCCTCACCTTCATTCCCTACCTCTCCCTTTTCTTCATTCCCCTTTGTCTAATCCAATGAATTTCTATTCTACCCTCCCCACCCTTTCTTGATGTGGGTTAGCGTCCACATATCAGAGAGAACATTCGTACTTTGATTGTTTGAGATTGGCTTATTTTATTTAGGATGATATTCTTCAGTTCCATCCATTTCATTGTCAGTTGAGTTGCTATAAACATTAATGTGGCTGCACCACTGTGATATGCTGATTTTAAGTCCTCCTTTAGGTATAAGCCAGGGAGTGGGATAACTGGACCAAATGGTGGTTTCATTCCAAGTGTTCTGAGGAAACTCCATACTGCTTACCAGCAATATATGAGTGAATTTTCCCCCACATCCTTGCCAACATTTATTACTACTTATATTCTCAATAATTGCCATTCTGACTGGAATGAGATAGAATCTCAGTGTAATTTTAATCTGCATTTCTCTAATTGCTAGAGATGTTGAACATTTTTTTCAGATATTTTTTGACAATTCATATTTCTTCTTCTTTGAAGTGCTGATTCAGTTTCTTTGCCCATTTGTTGATTGGTGTGTGTGTGTGTGTGTGTGTGTGTGTGTGTATATATATATATATATATATATATATATATATATATATTTCGGGTGTTAAGTTTTTTGAGTTCTTTGTATATCCTGGAGATTAATGTTCCATCTGAGGTACATGTGGTAAAGATTTTCTCCCATTCTGTAGGCTCCCTGTTCACATTCTTGATTGTTTCCTTTGCTGTGA
>NW_025999870.1:2882099-2902389 GCF_001458135.2 Marmota marmota marmota
CCTCCCTTCCTTCCTTCCTTCCTTCCTTCCTTAATGGAGTTTCTCTTATTTTTACCGTAAGCAACTTAGGAGTCAAAGAGGTAAGGGAAATTTTTTATACAATTTTTTTAGGATTATCTAAATGTACTGGAATGTTTATGAACGTATTATTCATAACATCCCCAAGTGGAAATAATCCAAATGCCTGTCAACTAGAGAAAGAATCAATAAAATATGCTATTTCCTACAATTGAATATTATTCAGAAAAAAAGGAGATGAAGTGCTGGTGCATATGACAGTGTGAATCAATCTTGAAAAAGCATTAAGCAAAACTATAGGGAAGTAGTTGAATAAGCGATACCATGGAGTACTATGTAGATGTGAAAAAACTGAGCTGATATGAAGTGATTTCCAGGACAAGCTGGCAAACAAAACCAGCAAAACTGTGCCAACTATGCAGAACGTATTTATGTAGAATGCAGAACATTCTATATTTATGCTAAGTTACAAAGTTACTTCTTAAGTGTGCCCTCAGTGGTTTTTACCACTTTCATAATTTTGGTGGGACCAGGAACTCATGGGAGCACCAGGGTTCTCTTAATCCTCGCTTCTTGGAGCTGACTGGCCTTGCGCATTTCAAAGTTACTTTCCATGTCAAGCCATCTGGCTTCATCCAGAGTGGGATGAAGCCCCAGATCCCTAGGTCCCCAGCTCTCCGCAGCACATGAACCGGGCATCTTCACACAGTAGTGGTCTAGCCTGCTCTGCCTGCTTGACCTTGGTCCCCCAGCCTGAAACCTGTAAGAGTCACTGCACCCTCAGCCAGCATGGGCCCTGGCACCTGGGCATCCAGCTGCTCTCTATGGCCTCTCCTCGGTTCTGCACAATGCGACTTTCCACCGCATCCCTTCACACCCTTTCTTATTGAGTTAACATTTATAGAAAAAACAAAGAAATTGCATGAGGAAGCTACTAAGAAGCACAGGAGGAAAGAACCTGTATTAAAAGATTGAAATTCTCTTGCTCTGGTGACTTTGTGGCTTTGTAGCAAACTGACTCCAGATCAGAAGGTTGTGTGTTCAAATCATATCGAAGTCATAGTTACCCATTTTCCCAAATGGTGCACTAGGAGATTTGAACATGGAAGCTTTTTCAAGAGCAAAGCAATATCATTTTCAAATATAAAAAGAATGATTTAATTAGCATATGGGTACTGATTTTCACCCTGTTCACCTCCATCTAAAATTCTGACTCTGTGACCCCACCCACTTCCCCATGCATCTTGCTAAGTCACCGAAAGAGAAGTTTTGAAAGCAAATCAAAACCACCAACAGGAAAATAGGAAAAGGGCAAAAGTAGTTCACAGAAGACAAAATAAATATTTTTAAATATATCAAAGAAGCAATTTCTTTTCACAACAGAAAACCAAGGTACAATGAAATTTTATTTGCTTGTTTGTTCATTTATTTATTTTTCAGTGCCAGGAATCCAGCCCAGGACTTTGCACATGATAGACTAGGGCTCTGTCACTGAACCCCACCTCAACCCCTCAATGACTTGTTTTTAATCTAAAGTTGGCATGATCAAAAAAGTCCACACTAAATTGCACTGCTCACACTTTGTTTTAAAATATTTTTTAGATGTTTATGAACCTTTATTTTATCCATTTATTATATGCGGTGCTGAGAATTGAACCCAGTGCCTCACACATGCCAGGCAAGCCCTCTAACACTGAGCCACAACCCCACCTCTGCTCACACTCTTAAAGCTATAAAGGAGAACAGAAACATAAGACTACGAATAGAGGAAATCAAAATAATGATAAAAGCATAGTTTTGATTTAGCCAGTTTACAAAAGTTCTCTAGTGTATTTCTCAGTATGGCTTCTGTTTCTTTTGTTGTAGAGTTCTTGCAGGAATGACACCCTTGTATGTGATGCATATTGATCACTAAACAGATGGACAATTGTGTTTCTCCCTACTATGCATCCGTAACCTCCTTTCACATAGTTTCTTCTGTTACATCTTTTCTCTGCATTGAAGGGCCTCTTCTCAGTTTGTCCACTGTCTGGGAGTATGTTTTTTGCAACTTCAGTTCTATTCTTTATGATTATAATTTGGTCACTCTAATTTTAGTTTCCTTATGATGTTTCTGCATCTTATTATCTCTCTTAGTTGCTCCATAAGGACTTTTAGAAAGTAGACTTTATTTTTTAGAACGTTTTTGGTTTTATGGCAAAACTGAGCAGAAGACAGAGATTTTCCACACACCTCCTACTCTACACAAATACAATCTCCCCAATTATCAATACCTCCCCCAAAATTTGATGTATACATTGCAATTGATAGTTTACACTAAGACTCAATCTTAGTATTATATATAATACGGTTTTGCACAAAGTATTATATATTATATGGGTTTAGACAAATGTAAAATAAACATATATCCACCATTAGAGTATCCTACAGAATAGTTTCACTAACCAATTCAAATAATACTCTCCAACCTGTCAGATCTTGGGTCTCGAGTAAATGTATTCATTCCTCAGTATTTGGCAACTACTGTTTGAGATAGAATTGGAACTAAGACATAGACTCTGCTCTGAGGTCACTGTCTGGTGAGGGACACCCAAGGGTTATAATATAATGCAGAGTGATAAATTGTTGTGTGCAGGTGACTAAAATCATTATCTTCTCTCTCCCTCAAATGCTTATCACCAATTTCATTTGGATCTGATGTTCTTTTAGGATATAAAGAGTTTTAGTGAAATTTACTCAGGGAAAAGAAAACTTAGTACTTTGGGGATAGTAGACAGTGTGTGCCAGATCTCAACCAAGCTAACCATGGGATCTACAATTTGACAAAGCTGGCTGAGCCCTCTTGCTGATGACCTGTAGTGGGACCTCATCATTTCAGTTACATTCTGTCTCTGTGGAGCACATCACTTCCCATCAAGATTCCCATCACAAAAGGAATAATACCACTAAAGAGATCGATGGTACATCACCTCTGTCACAAGATGTTCTACATGAATGCTTGTACACGATGGAAGGAGGAGGGAGGGAAATCCAAACAGAGATGTGGGGTGGATCCATCATTTTTCACGTCTTCATATGTCCAGATATATGTCTTCCAGCTAGTGGATGGCCTTATGTTTGTTTCTTGTAGGGAGTTGTCAGCTTCCAAATCCTAATGAAGAATAAAAGCAAGTGAATGTTTATTAGACAAATTATCTATCATTATTAAACATGTTTTGTAGAGGGCAAAACTTGCAAATATCTGCAATGGTGTCATGGAGGCAAGCAGTCATGCACTGCCTGCTGGTGGCCACATGAGAAAATGGCATGAGAGCTATGGCGCTCAGTGATTGTCAGCCAAGACTTAGACTTTTTCAGAGGCCTGCTATTACATCATATCCAAATTCTGTAATATCAATGCTTTGGTGGTTTCATCTGGAGGAAAACAGTTTTATCATTTCACATTATAAACAAGAGGGGCCTTTTCCCAAGTGCAGTGCTGTAAGGAATATTCTTGGGCACCAGAATCAGGATCTGGATTGCAGGGAAGAAAGTAGACATGAGGTCTCTGTCTCACATGAACAGCAAGGCCTGGGTGACAAAGTGTGGAAAATACCTGGTCTACACTACAGGTATTTATGGCTGGTATAAAGAACAGTACACCACATAAGAACATGTTGATGGAATTCTTGTGATTGTATATATTATAATCATTTTAGAAAATTTGAAAATTATCACCCCACACATCTCTAGATGTTCAACTAAATTTAGACGGTTTTACAAAATTTGGATCATCTGATATTCTCAGTTTCTCTGATAATCCATTATGAGCATTTTTCCATGCCTTTCAGTTTTTGATAATAGAATTTAAGCTGGACTCAGTAGCTCATGCCTGTTCTCAAAGCCACTTGGGAGACTGAAGTAGGAGGATTCAAAGTTCAAGACCAGCCTCAGCAACCTAGCATAGCCCTACATAACTTAGCAATGACCCTTTCTCATAATTAAAAAATGAAAAGGGCTGGGGATGTGTGCCGCAGTCTGGCTGGGCACAATCAGGAGCCACTTGTCAAAAGAAACTAACTTTATTTTTAGAACCACACACGCCAAACAAAACAGCCTCTCAGGAAAAACCCTCAGAGCCTCAACTGCCACCACCGGCTTTCCACAAGCCTCTCTCTCCCACACAAGCTTCTCTCCACCTCCCACAATCCTCCTGCTCTTGAGGCCGATTGGCTGGGTCACGTGGGCGGAGCCAAAAAAGTCCCCCAATGAGCAGCTCCCTGGTCTGAAAGGGCAGGGAAACAGCCCAATGAGCATCACCGCAGAGGAGCCAATCAGCTAGATGTTGCTGGGGCCGCTGTGAGCCAATCATCAGCCGGCAGCTGGAAGTTTGCTGGGGCCCCTTCGGCTGTGGCTCTCAACAGATGTGGCTCTGTAATTAGGTTCCCTGATTTTAATTACCAGTACAAAAGAAAAAAAAAAAGAAAATAGAATTTAAATTTGCTTATTCCTTAATATATCTTGTGCACAAATTACATGCTTCTATGCTTCCTGCAGCCATCTCCCTGCAGTATTCAAATCTGGTTTACTATGAAAATGGAGCTCAATTTCTGTCATCTCCAGGCAACTTCCCAATCTAGAATAATCCCTCAGACTTCCAGAGAACACTCTCTTTATTCTTTCCTTTATTAGATTGTAGGATCCTCACATCATATCTATATTCATCTTTAGACCTCAGGACACTGCAGGTCTTAGTACAGATGAATTCTTCCCTGTTCCCTACTTATCCACAAATGTCCAGGCTCTTTTTCTGTGGTCACACACCTGCACCATGCTGCCCAGCTTCCTTGTGTTATGTGTGGGCACATGACTAGTTCTGGCCAATGGAAGAGAAGTGGGACTGAAAGGAGCCACCTGTAGAGCAGGCCCATACATTCCCCTCATGTGAGTTTCTCCAAGTTCCTTCCCTCCTGCTGAGGGATGCAGACTGGGGCTGAGATCCAGGGTGGGGATTGGTGAAGGCATGAGAAGGAAGAACTCTGGGCTCATGAATGCCTGAGGGAACAGAGCTGCCCCCCAACCTGAGTACCAACCAGTAATGACAAGTAGACACAAAGTACAGCATGAGGCCACTGAAATGATATAAGTTGTGGGGTGATTTGGCATGATGTAATGAAGACATATGCTTTAAAACCTGATCATAGGACTAACTTACATAGGCATCTCCCTGGCACACCAAAAATACAGAAGGAATTTGACCCTATCAGTTTTACCTTTGGACCCTACTGTTCTTGCCCCCAAACCTGTGATCCCTCAAAATATTTTTAAGTCTGTACTCAATACAATGAAAGCAGGATTATGCCAACATTTTAAATTTTTTTTTGAGGAAATATTTTTGAGAACAGACTTCAATAACACATTTTTAATTCTAAGGCTTTAAAATAATTAGCGGGGCACTGTGGGACCCACCTAAATCCCAGCAACTCAGGAGGCTAAGGCAGAAAAATTGCAAGTTTGAAGCAAGAACTGCAACTTAGTGAGGCGCTGCCTCATAAATAAAAAATAAAGAGCTTAGGATATGGTTCAGTGGTGAAGCACTCCTGACTTCAATAACAACAACCAAAAATTTTAAAAATAAAACAGTATAAAATATATCACACAATATACCAATTTCATTTATCTACACTTATTTTTAGTTTAATGAAAGTATTTTATCAGTTATATTTGACATAAATGATTTGATATCTTGTCCACATTACAATATACTTATTATAGATTCTAACCCTTAAAGATTAATTTAGCAATCACTATTTATGTCTTTTCAAGTGTCCTGGGTCAAGCACTGCATAGCAAAATATTTTCAAAGTATTTTTCCATCAATTCTTTTTAAATGATTAGTATTACCATACATCATGAATGGTTTTAGTCAGTGTGATGTATCTTCATTAGTGATATTGACAATGGGAGTTGAAGTGTCCTGGTGTCAAAGCATTTTACTTCCTTCATCACAGAGACTTTTTTTTTTTTGAGAAAGAGATGGACACAACACAGTGCCTTTATTTTTTTTTATGTGGTGCTGAGAATCGAATCTGGGTCCCACCTGTGCTAAGCGAGCGCTCTACCGCTGAGCCACAATCCTAGCCCAAACAGAGAATTAATTTTGAGCAATTCTAGGAGCATGCTGTGTCTATGAAGGCCTCCACCACCCTCTGCTTCCCCTTATATAAGTATAGGAGGGGATTTTCTCCCAGCTCCTTTTGGGGCATAGCAGATGAAAGACCACACAGAGGCTCTAGCCATTCTTCCAGGGAACTAAACACAGGCTTCCCAACAAACATCCTGGGATACAGCGCAGACTTTGCCCCTCTCTCTGGGAATGAAGAATCATCAAGAAAAGAGAGGGCATGGCAGTGGGCATGGAATCAAGAGATCCCCAAATAATCTTTCCAGTTTCACTTGCTTTGAGTTACTGGCTTTTAGTTCACTTTAAAAATCACTACTTTTGGATGTCTAGCAGCTGAGCAATGTTAATAATCTCTGAGGTGTGAATTTGGTCACTTTTCGGGGATGTGAAAGCCACCTTTGTCAAAACCATCAACTCTTCATTTGGATCTGGAAGTGTCTAACAGGGGACTTTGATGTCAAAAGGCTGAAAACTACACCCTCACGCCATGCTGATGCTACCTTGTTCCAAAAATTCAAGTCATGAAAAGCCATGAGTGTAGACTGTGCATGCACAAACCACTGGCTGCTTCACCTCCAGTCACTGCCACCTGCTCCTTCATCCCATAAATGACCCAGAAGCCTAGCCTCAGGGAGGCAGATTTGAGATTTGAGATTCCCACCTCCGCACTTGGCTGCCTTGTGAAAAAGTTCTCTTTTGCAAAATTGTCTCTAGGATGGGCATACTGTGAGAAGGCATGACAGGCCTGGTTTGGTAACAAATCAGTGCCTAGCACCCACAAAAGACTCCACTTTCTCCACTTAATCTTGGAGCTTAGGAAGGAACGAGTCTGTTCTTGAACACATGGTTTAACTTTGTCTATTTCTTCAAAATAAAGACTTGGTTTATAGGGCAAGCAACTCATCAAACTAAAAGTTTGTCATTGCTCACCTCTCTTGTAGCTAATTGTGGCTACAGCTCAAGCTGATGAGAAGTGAGCAGAAAGAATGTGGGGACTTGGGGAGCAGCTCTCATGGAACCAACACAGCTATGCAGCATTCTGTCCTCTTTCCCCCTCAAACTCTATGAAATGTAGCATCTGGGGCCAGGGACAGACTCAGGGATGAAAACCAGCTCCAGAAAAGCTGGGGCAGAAAGACAGTGAGGTGAGTGGGCACAGTCCGAGTCAGCATGAAGCACCACTCCCACTTCTTCCATAGCAGAAAGAAGATATTCTCTCCCTCCCTCCCCAGTTTCTCCTTGAATCACTGTGGGAACTCAAGCCAGACCCTTCCCTCTTCTAGAATATATATATTCTTTTCTGAAAGTGGTGATGTCAAGCATGCTTCTGAGGATCTTGTGATTTGCCTGGCTCCCATTGGAGCCCACTTCTAATAGTCAGAGAACCTCACATTTGCTTTGGGGATCCACCCCCTCCCCCATGTCCATGTGGCTAAATGAGACTGATGATACTTTCTGACAGTGGAGAGATGGGAGACATAGGGTATCACACTTCAGGAATGATGGAACCCCTGGGAAAGTGCTAAGTGGCTCTGTTTCCATGAACATGCCAACTGCAGCACACATGAGCTAGGAAAACAAGGACAGGGTGCACCTGCATCCCTCCTGGGAAGACAGTAACATGGGACCCTGAAGCACCACCTTGTCCACCCTAACCAACCTGGGGAACTAATCAGCATCTACCACAAAGGCCTGTGTGTTAGTTCCTCTCTAACGTTTAGTAGGACATTTGGGAAACCAAGGCCCAGTGACAGGCGTGGACTGGTCCAGGGCACAAGACAAGGACAGACTCCATAGAAGACTGGGTCTTGACTTGCTAAGTCAGGACTCAGTCAACTAGCAGGAGATTTCCTTTGGAAGGAGAACTCCCAAGATCCTGGGAACTCTGCCTATCTTTGCCATGTGAGACCATTTCCTCT
Organism: Marmota marmota marmota; assembly: GCF_001458135.2. Taxonomy (NCBI): domain Eukaryota; kingdom Metazoa; phylum Chordata; class Mammalia; order Rodentia; family Sciuridae; genus Marmota; species Marmota marmota. Next base: position 2,890,200 of record NW_025999870.1, read on the forward strand.
CAGCATCCCAACAGGTACACACACACACTGGTACACATTCTTGACACCACATGTGGGCACCAGGGTGTGGATTAGAGAAGATGTGGACCCTGAGAAGTGACAGAGAAAAGGAGGAAGAGATTGGAGACAGCTCTTTCATGGAACAGGAGTAGGCCATTTCCATGCACCATGATCAGCAGAGCGTGGAATGGGGAGAGAATGCAAGGGTTTCAGTCTTGGGTTGTCCCTAAGGTGGTTAGGGGTCTGCTTACTTTGGGCCATCCCAAAAAGAGCAAAGAGGGTGGCTCTGGATATAGCTCAGTGGTACAGAGCTTCCTGGCATGGGTGAGGCCCTGGGTTAGATCCCCAGCACAGCCCCCCCCCCAAAAAAAATCCATTAAAGAAAGCAAAGGGAGGACATGACCTGGGGCCCTATGTCTACAAGCATCTTTGACTAGGACAAGCCCCCTGAAGGAGGAATACAGAATAGAAGGCCTATTTCCTTTTCTACATATTTTGGAACTTGGAGTTGGTCATCACAGGGGTCCTGCATGTTCACCTGCCTCAGTTCTGCTAGTGTGACACTGTGTTCTAGTTCTTGGAAAAAACCTTTCTGTCACCTGGAGGGACTTCAGAGCTGACAGGAGAGAGGAAGACAGATGTGGGATACGGAAGAATGGTGGATTATAAACCATTCATCCTCAAAGGGGAAGAAGACCACTTTTTTTTTGGAGCCTCAGTGCCTCATGTGGAACTGGGGCCAGAGTCCTTGCCTTGGCTGTGGTGAAAAGAGTTTGGGAGGTCAAGGGACTCTAGGGCTGTTGTAGCCAAGAGGGGAAAGAGAAGGTCCGTCTAATGCCCCTGGATCTTTCAGGCCCTGTATTTTTTTTGTTCCCAGGTACCTGGTAAACTGAGGACTAGAAGTCACTCAAGCAAAGGCCTGTTTCCTGTGATGCTTTTTCCTCCATGAGTGCAGGGTGAGCACTGGCCACCAGAGAGAGACTGAGCCCACTGTGCTCTGCTGGAGCATCTGCAGCCAGGAAGAGCCTTCAGAGGGCCTTTGGCCATTTTCCTGCCACCACACAGTACTGCACCTCCTATTAGGAGCATCATCTCTACTGTCTGAGCTGCTCATTGACTGGAACCTGCTTCAAGAGCTTCCCAGATCCTCTCATTTATTCTACCACTATGTCCCAAATGCTTACCTTGTTCCATGAGCTGAGTTAGGCCTGGGAACTGCAAAGCAAGAGACCAATATGGTCCCTGCCATCTGAGAGCTCAAATCTGGAGAAATAGAAGGACAAGCATTAGAGTAATATAACTGGAAGAAAAGACCAAGTGTTATAACAAAATAAACACTGGAGCTCTGAGGGAACACTGCAGTCACTACACAAGGCCATCAGAGAGGTCTCACTGAGGTGACTCAATGCTTAGAGCTGGTGCCAAGTGGAACCCAGCCTTGCATAAGGAGGGAAAATCAACTATTAATAGATTCAAAGGCAGAAGTGAGTTGTCCAGAGAGGAGGTAGGAGGGCAGCCACTGTGGCTGAAGGGCGCCCAGGAGGAGAGAAGGGGAGGGATGAACCCTGCTGGTGATTAAGACTGTACAGTGACCCAACACTATTTGAAGAGTTACCACAAATGGAACAGATGTTACAACAAACATTTGTGGTTTCATGGTTTTTTTGAATCAGAAATGCAGGTGGTCTCAGCCAGGGTTTCTGCCATATCTGTCATGAGACTGGGGCCACATTCTTAGCTGAGGCTATTATGGCAAGGTCTGCTTTGAAGCTGAGTCAGAGTTACTGGCAGGACTCACGTAGGACAAGGAAGGCCTCATTTTTCCTCATCTGTTGCACTCTCTGTCCCAAGACTCATGAGCCTCTCCTTAGGGAGCCAGAGAAGACAGCAGCCGCATCCCCAGAGCCTGAGATCCCAGGGAGAGAGGAGAAAGGAAACAACACATAAAGAAGAGAGAAACAAGAAAGGAGAGAGCAAGATGTTAGCTGCAGTAATTTCATAAGTCAATCATGGAGTTGACGCCACATGAACATCTGTCATTGTTTGACATCACAAGGGAGACATTAAATCCAGGTGACACTGAAGAGGAGGTGACTGCTCAGATGTGCATCCCAGGGTAAGGAAAGCTGGGAGCTGCTAAGCAGGAGGCCCAGCACATAGGCCTGGCTGGGGCACATAGGTCTGAATCTGAAGACCATGGGAAGCAACTGAAGGCCTAGGGAGATGAGGATACCTGCATTAATTGCATTTCAACCCTCTCACCATGCAGGTGGGGAAAGAAGGCCAAGAAGGAAAATGGCATTTCCAAAGTCACAAGACAGGAGGCTAGGCCTATTTTTAGGTCTATTATATATGAGATTGCATCTGTTTCTATATTTTATCTCACTTCTGTGCATTACACACATGTGGCAGCCAGTTTTCTAAGTGCTATCACACATGTGACTGTGACATCACTAGGAAGCAGATGCTAGGATGACCCCATCATGAAGAGGGAGACTGGGGAAGCCTTGAGAGACCTGATGATTTGTCCAGGGTCACATGAGAGGACAGAAGGAGGAGCTGGGTCTAGTCCCAGTTCTGTCTCCTCAGAGCAGGAACCCTGGCTGCACCCGAGCCTGTCAAGAGATGTGGGGGACAGTGTTGGGGTTCCTGTGGACACATATGGAAATGGCATGGGGCTGGAGGAGAGCCAACAGTAGCCCAGAGGCAGATATTATTTTATCTGGAGGAGGGGTCAGGTGAGGGACCGCCCCCTGACTTCCTGTCCTTCCTTCCAAACAGAACTTGGAACCCTGTAACCAGGCACCCACATTCTAGCAACAGCCTCCTCCTTTGACCAAGAATTATGTTCTGCTTCTTACCTAGAGGCCAAGGCTCTAGGAGGTCCCACAGCCAGAGCTCCCTCTCTGGCTGAATGGCCCCTTCTTCAGGCCCCAGCCCCAGGATTCCCCACAGGCAGAACCTGTTACAAAGAATGGAATACTGGTTGAACTCCCACCCCTATCACTGTTGCCCACGTGCCAAGAGACAATCAAGGCCTAAACCTAACAGCCCAGGCCAACTGAACACAAGAGAATCCACCACTGTGAGTAACCTTGCAATGCCTTTATACTGAGTTTGGGGGAACAGGGAGCTGAGGCAGGATCAGGTGATGGAATATTGTCGTGGTCCTCCCCAGGACAGGGCTGGAAGTGGGGTTTGGGAGTGTTCAGGGTTCATTCTGAGCCCTCAGTGTCATCTCCTGTCCTCATAGGATAGAACTCTGGGACATAGGGTCTGTATGAGGTTTGGTAGAAGAAGGACACAAGGGGCAGAAACAGCCTGAACAGAGGCCAGGTAGGACCTAAGACTCCCTGCCTGCTACCAGGCTCTCTGTTTACCTGCTGTCCACAGGTTCTCACTGAGGAGAACTGGAGAAGGAGCTTCAGCTCCAAATCAGTGGTGGAAGAGCCAGAGCCAAGCACCCATGGGAATGAGCTCAGCCTCAAGGGTGAGTGTGGGAGCAGAGGGGACTCCACAGCCAGGGTCTAGAGAGGAGCAGATGGGGACACTGAGCCCAGACCCCACCCTGAACACCTTCCTTGTAGGGCTGGAAAGTGGAGGGACAGAGTCCTGAACCATAAGGATTCTGAGCACCAACTCCTCACCCATCCCCACCCTTTCTGCCAGCCTTGGCCTTGGCCTTGGCCTCATGCAAGTTCACTGTCCCCAGATTAGTGCCAACATCACAACAGCAACACTGACACTTTTTCACTTCCCTTCCTCTGATGATTTTGCATTTCACCATTCAGCTGATTATAACTTCTGGACCCAGGTGTCCAGGTGGCAGTGGCCTATCTTTCCACATATTCACCAAGTCTTACACATCATAAGGATTAGTAGGGCTGCATTTAGCCAAATGTCAGGGTACTCGTGCCACTTGATCCATTTCTATTTCTCTTGCTATCTCAATGAACACACCCTAGACTGTGAAAGCAGGAGTTGGGTCCCACAGGGCCTCACCATCTTCCAGAGGGACCCAGGTTCCACAGCCATTCAGCCTTTCAGGACTGTGGGATCTGGACCTCATTCCTTCGTGGAGCCATTTCAACAGCACTACAGAGAATGATGTCCTGGGTGTCCTCACATAAGAACCCACTTGTCTGGGATGAGCCTATTTTCCCATCTCCAGAAGGTGATGTGCTGGTGAGACTCCTGGGATAATGCTCCTAATGCACAGAGCTACCACATCTAGTCTGCTAACAAACTGGCCGGAAGATGCTATGTTTCTAACTATTCCCTCCGCAATTCCTCTTTGAACTCTGCCATTGTTGTGCTGGAGCTCTTCTTTCCTCCTCTGGAAGGAAAAATACAAATACAAAAAAAGCCCTCTTAGGGCTTTGTATTTTGCATTGAATACTATCCCCAGACACTTCTGGTGAAGGTGGCTGCAGAGGTGGATAATACCAGCATTGTATGTGTATTCCAGGCAAACTCATTGGAGAGCCTGGTGGAGACCCTAGAGCCAGCCTTCCTAGATGACTACCCCTCTTCCATGTCCACCATCTCAAGTTCCTCCACCCAACAGAAGCTGGACATAATATTGGCAAGGTGAGCCCTGCCCAGGGTGACAGGGTCACATAAATGGGAGTCCTGGAACTGGCCCTGCACTTCCCTCAGCCCCAGCCTGCTTCTCTGAACAGTGGAGTCCCAAGAAAACTGGCTTCATGTTAGAAAAGGCCAGGCCTCTCATGCTGCTGACCCACTTTTTTCTAGGCTGATCTCCTCACTTCTTGATGTGCACTCACTTCAAAATCAACCTGGTAATATTCACAGCCAAGTCAATGTGACAGGCTCCCAAATGGAGGATGAAGGCCACCAGGTCCCGGCCTTGATAGAAAACCCAGAGCCCATGGAGGAAGAGGTTGGAGGTGAAGAGGTCTGGGGTGGGGAGTGTGAGCATGTGGGGATGGGATAAGGCTGGACATGAAGAGCAGATCTTCCAGAAACAGGGGCAGGTCAGAAACAGAAACAGAGCTGTCATTGTCTGCATGTCTTCTGGGAACACTCCCAATGGGTGGGTTTGTGTGTGAAGCTCTGTGAAAGGCAGTAGGAAGTATTGTCCCTGGAAGGAACAGGGATAGTTGGTGACCTTTACTCCTCTTGCAGCTACAGGACCACCTCTGGTGCTTGTGGAGACTCCTGCTCAAGTTCCACCACCTCCACCACCTGAGAGAGAGCTGGAACCAGAAATACCTGCAATGGCACCTCCAGCCCAGCAGCTCCTGATGGACCCTCTCCAGCAACACCCACTGAGCTCCTACCCCAGAGCTGCCCCTTCCCTCCCTTGTCATTTTTTTCCTTCTTTTTATATGTTTATAATTTTGTTAAAACTACCTTCTTTTAAAATTGAATATTTTATTCATTTTTAAAAGATCCAGTTTATTGGCATTAAGTACATTCTCAAAACTCTGCACTTATCATCATTATGTAGTTCCAGAACATTTTCCTGAATCTGGTACCCATAAAACTCCCTCTCCCCACTCCCCCTAGTCCCCAGCAACCCTTTATCATTCTAGCCCTGTGATAATCCTTGTCTGCATTTTTCAAATCAGTGCAGTCTCATTGCTCTCTGGCTACATAATGTTGGAACGGACTGATGCAGTTTCCTTAGTAGGGTAAATGCCACATGGGTCTAACTTGATTATTTTTTTATTTCTATTGTTTTAGTACAGGGTGTTGAATCCAGGGGCACTTTACCACTGAGCTACATTCCTGGTCCTTTTTCTTTTGACTTTTGAGACAGGTTCTTGGTCAGTTGCTTAGGATCTCCCAGAGTTGCTAGGGCTGCCCTCAAACCTATGATCATCTTGATCAATACAGTATTATTTGGAAATAAAAAATCCTCTATATTCAATGCCTGGAGAGTAGCTAAATCAGGTGTGTAACAGGTATACCAGGGAAGATCATACAACAGTGAAAAATAATAATGTCCAGCCCCATATTATTGAGCAGGTAAATCTCAACCAAGTGCTGAACAAAAGAGTACCCAGAGAAATCATTTATGGTAATTTCAGCAACAAGCTAAGTAAAGTAATAAAGCACTGGGAAACACATTCTCACCACAGTGAGAACAAGAGGACAAGAATGGACAATTCTCACGCTGGTGACAACCTCTCAGCCTATGTGGAGAAGAAAGAGGCTAGAGAAAGCCCAGTGGAGGCTTCCAAGGTACTCAGCCACATGGCTCTCTCAAATGGAGCTCTCGCTCACAGGTGCTCATTCTAGTTTCCTTTAAACTAACAGGCAGCAAGTGCATTGGTTTTATGAAGGGAGAAAATCTGTGATTTCTGCGAGGTGAATATGTGTGGGTCTGGGTGTGCGTGTGTTGGTGGGAGGGGAACCCAGGGCCTTCTGCATGCCAAACATATGCTCTGCACCTAAGCTACACCTCAGGCCTCTGATATATGTTTTGAAATTTTTATCAAGTTTGTATCCTACATTACTTGTACAACAATTTCCTATATTGTCACCAACAGAGAGCTGCACATTATTTAACTAACTGAGCAGTTACCAATCTTTTGATAAATGATCAATAGCATTTTTTTTCAGTTTGTAAGCCAAAGTAAACATTTAACCCAAGTCACCAACTCATGTGAGACTTACCTGGCCACACCATAACCCCCTGGCCTTTTATATGTGCACAGTTAATAAATAATTCAATAGCATAACACATTAATAAGAGGTAAGGGCTCCACACCACAATAATGTCAGTTCTTCCTCCAGCATCACCCACTATGATTCAGGTCCTTGCTTTAGAAATCAGCACCGGTCAGAATAAAACACACCACAGTTTATTAAAAAGGAAAACAAGGCCTTTAAGAAATTAATGTCTCATTATTATTAACTCCCAACACAAAGAGAAGGAAATTTCCTCACTCTTAAAAAGGGTGACTAGGAAAACCTGTAGTTGGGCTAACAGGAACCCAGAAGTTGGAAAACTAAAAACTGTCCCTGAAGAGCAAGAACAACAAAAGGATGCCACTGTCCCTCAACACTGTTCTGTGCTGGCCAGAGCAACTAGGCAAGGAGGAGGATGAGAGGAGGAATGCAGATCAGAAATGAAGTAAGCCTCTGTTAGCAGATATGATCCTACAAACAGAAAATTACAAAAAATCCAAAACACTACCAAAGCTAGCACATGAAGTCAGCAAAGTTGCAGAGGACCCGATCAACACACAGAAATCAATGGTCTCTTCTATATACAAGCACTGAACAAATCTGAATGGAAATTAAGAAAGGATTCCTATTTGCACAGACTTAAAAAGAGTAAAACACCTACAAGGCATCCCACGAAGGATCCTGGATCCCTTGGTGGGCTAGAGGGAGATGATGGTGGGCTAGAGGGAGGCTGCATTCTCTGTCACTCTGTAGGAATATTGTTTCTCCCTGAGTGATTAGAGGACTCCCAACAGCTGCTCCTGTGCAGGACTCCCAGCCACTTGTCCATGCAGGACCTCCGGGCGCCCACACAGGATCACCGACATCAGCACTCATGTAGGACACAGGCTGCCCACCTGTGCAGGAATCCCAGCTGCTGCTCCCACACAGGATACCCTGCCACTGCCCATGTGTGGGAACTCCAGCTGCCAATCCCAAGTGGACCCCCATCTACCAACATGAGGCTCCCCCGGTTGCCTCCATCTTGGGACACTTCAACCACTACCATAGTTCCCTACATGTGGTAGCCTGCACCTGGGTCTGGAGACAGCTACAAGCCACAACACAACATACCACAGAGCTGCATCTCTGAACACACCACCCATGCCACTACCCGGACTCACCCAGCCCAACACCCCATCACTGAAAGCAATCGCCTCCATCTTGGGACACTTTCATTGCCATCTTTAGTTGGGACAATCCCCATCTTAGAAACAATTTCAAGGGGGGCTGGGGATGTGGCTCAAGCGGTAGCGCGCTCGCCTGGCATGCGTGCGGCCTGGGTTCGATCCTCAGCACCACAAACAAAGATGTTGTGTCCGCCAAAAATTCTCTCTCTCTCACACTCTCTCTTTTTTTAAAGAAACAATTTCAAGGTACTTTAGTCCCCAACTGCCCCACTCCCTGGCAGCTGCTAACCCAGCACAGTGCTTGCCAGTTCCAAGCGTGCAAAACCTGGTTCTGAACTGCTCAATACAAAACAGCTCCCCATGACAGGTGTGCAGCCCCAGAGCACAGCCCACAAGATCTCCACAGAGAAAGGTTCCCAGTTGGGAAGTAGAAAGGGAGGGGGTGAGTGAGAGATTAAATTAGAGACCAGGAATTGTGGGGTCTACATGTGATATTGGGAGATAAGACAAGGGGCTCACATCACACAAGTGGGCCCCAAAAGAGATCCTTGGGCACCCCCATCAGGGAGCAGCAAGTGCTCTACCCCACATTCAGGAGCTCTACCTGCAAGACCAACCCTCCCACCCTAATAACCTCCACCATACTGAGAATGGAGATGCCAGCAAACAACAGACAATTCCACCTATTGGATGAGAAGGAAAGCAGAAAGACACTGATCTCCAACACAAACAATTCATGTATCTTCCTTCAAGATTTTTTAATATTATTTTTTTCTCTCTCTTCTCTCACACTCACATGCCCAACATTTGTGAAACAAGTACCTTTCATGAATTAGGCTACTGAGGATTGGTATGTTGGAATAGTATATTACAGTTGTATTGTACATTCTTTTATCTCTTACTTTTTAAAAAATATTTTTTAGTTGTCAATGGATCTTTTGTATATTTTTATGTGATGCTGAGGATCAAACCCAGGGCCTTACACATGCCAGGCAAGTGCTCTACCACTAAGCCATGACTTAAACCCCCTTATCTCCTATTTTTACATTTTTCTTAATATTTCTGTTTGTTTTTGAACTCTACTGTCCTCCCACTTACTTGTCTCCCACAAAGTGTTTTCTCTCTTCTCCTGCTACTAACCAAGTTCTTTAGATTTCTCTTTCACGCTTTCTAACATCTAATAACTCTATCTCCTCACCTCCTACCCCCTCAACACCTCATTCTACACCTCACCCCCATTCTTTGTCTACTATCAGAAATTGTAGACAGTTTTGCAAATCTACTGTTAATATTGTAGATAATAATTGAACTCACAATTTCTGTATAGTGGGACAAAACTGTAAACATCTTAATAGCATCTATTTGGTTTACAGTTTTATATTGTTTGTATTGGGATTTTTTAACATTGTTCTTCCCCTCAAAGGAGAGGTTTTGGAACCCTGAAGGACATTATAAGCCTATAGGGTAAAAATAATAATGCCTCAGATCAGCAGTGCTAAAAGGGAAGAAACACAACAACATGAAACAACAAGGGAAGAAAGTGCTCCAAACAAACCAAGATACTACCTTATTAGAATCATAGGCCAGCATAACAGAAGAAATTACAGAGAAAGAGTTCAGGATGTACATAATTAGAATCTTCTGTGAATTAAAGAATGATATAAGAGAGCAAATACAGGCAGCAAAATATCATTTCAGTAAAGAGCTATATAAGCAAATACAGAAAGCAAAAGATTACTTCAATAAGGAGATAGAGCTCTGAAAAAAATAAAACAGAAATACTTGAAATGAAAGAAACAAAAAATCAACTAAAAACTCAATAGAAAGCACCACTTGATCTAATCTGTTGGATTAGATCACTGGGAAGACAGGACCTCAGACAATGAAGACAAAATATATAATCTTGAAAGGAATGGTGACCACACAGTGAAGATGGTAAGAAGCCATAAGCAGGACATTCAAGAATTATGGGATAACATAAAAAAGACCAAATTTAAGAATTATTGGGATAGAAGAAGGCATAGAGTTCCAAACCAAGGGAATGAACAATTTATTCAGTGAAATTATATCAGAGGGCTGGGTTGTGGCTCAGAGGTAGAGCACTCACCTAGTGCATCTGAGGTTCTAAGTTTGAACCTGAGCACCATATACAAAAAATAAAAATAAAGGTATAAAGATTATACAGAAAAAATTTCCAAACATGAAGAATGAATTAGAAAATCAAAAACAAGAAGCTTACTGAACACCAAAAGTACAAAATCACAACAGAGCTACACCAAGCCATATTATAATGAAAATCCCTAGCATACAGAATAAGGAGAGAATTTAAAAATCCACAAGAGAAAGGAATCAGACTGTGTATAGCGGAAAAACCAGTTAGGATATCTTCAGATTGTTCAACCCTGAAAGCTAGAAGATCCTGGAACAACATATACCAAGCTCTGAAAGAAAATGGATGCCAACTAAGAATCCAGCAAAGTTAAGCTTTAAATTTGATGATGAAGTGAAAACCTTCCATGATAAAAGTTAAAAGAACTTACAACTAGAAAGCCTGCACTATAGAACATCCTTGGCAAAATATCTATGAGGAGGAAATGAAAAACAACAATGAAAATCAGCAAAGAGAGGTATTACACTAAAGGGAGAGCCAATCAAAGGAGAAACCAAGTCAAGTTAAATACTAAAAATAAACAAAAATGACCAGGAAAACAAATCATGTCTCAATAATAACCCTGAATATCAATGGCCTAAACTCACCAATTAAGACATACACTGGCGGATTGGATTAAAAAAAAAAAAAAGATCCAACAATATTCTGCCTTCAAGGGACTCTCAGGAAAAGTCATCCACAGATTGAAAGTGAAAGGTTGAGAAAAAAACCACTCACATGGGCTTTGGAAAGAAGCAGTGGCTTCCATCCTCATATCAAATAAAGTAGACTTCAAGCCAAAGTTAATCAGAAGGGATAAAGATGAACATTACATACTGCTCAAGGGAACCATACATCAACAAGACATAACAATTATAAATATATATGCCCCAAACAATGGAGCATTTATGTTCATCAAATAAACTCTTCTCAAGTTCAAGAGTCAAATACACCACAACACAATAATTCTGGGTGACTTTAACACACCTCTTTCACCATGGGATAGATCTTCCAAAAAAAAAAAAAAGCCAAACAAAGAAACTATAGAATGCAATAATATAATCAATAACTTAGATTTAACTGACATATATAGAATATTTCATCCATAAAGTGAATACACTTTCTTCTCAGCAGCACATGGATCCTTATCTAAAATAGACCATATAGTATGCCACAAAGGAACTCTTAGCAAATACAAAAAAGTAGAGCTACTACCCTGTGTTGTGAGCCATCCATGGGCTGTGTGTGTGAGATATGCCCATTGGAGCTATATGAGGGGACAGGCCTGGCATTACATGCTGACTGGGGTGTGCGATGCAAGTATGTCTTTCCTTTTGCTTTGCCTATGATCTCACATAGCACCTTAGATGGGTGTGACTTGCCAGGATGTCAATCAATCTGCTGAACACAAGACATCACATAGCAAGACTCCACCTTTGAAACATTATCCCTTTCCTTATTTGGTGAAGAACATTACATCAAATCTCCTTGGTGGGTCCCCCCTAAAAAATAAAGATATTCTGGGTACATGCTCTCTTTCCCAGCTGAAACTAAAGGTCACAGAGCAGTCCCACCCTCAACCTGAAAAACTCATGTCCATGTGTTGTGTGATTTCTTCACTGCCGCAGTCTGGCTGGGCACAAAATCACGAGCCACCACACAGCTTGTAGATTCAAACAGCAACTCTTTATTCTCGAACTCACACCAGCCGTCTACAATCACGTTCTGGGGAAATCCACGTTCTCTGCCCAAATCCACGTTCTCTCCCAAATTCACCTTCACTGGGCTTCTGTCTCCCAAAATATCCTGTCTGAATCCCGTGAGAACTCAAGGGGAACTCAGGCAGCAGGATACGCCCTATTCCCAGCAGGAATAATCTTAAACCTTAAACCTGGAACCTAAACTGGGAACGCCCTAAACACGATTATGTTAAACCGGGAACACCCTAATCCGCCCTGGTCCTTGAGCAAGGTCAACTACATTCAATGTCACTGCAAAATGTCAGCGACATGGGGTACGCTGGCAAGGAAATTGTCATACCTACTTGGCTAATGGCTCCCAGCATCTCCCCCCTTCTGATTAATTAGACCATCACTAGCAGAAGGGAGGAGGATACAGAAATGCCATGACACCAAGCCAATTGGGTTCTTACCCGTCATCGGAAAACTGACCTTTAGGCGTCAGCCTCCTGTCTTAGGTTGATACCACTGCA
>NW_025999870.1:2904079-2956250 GCF_001458135.2 Marmota marmota marmota
AAATTGCTTGCCCCTGAGGGAAGGCGAAAGAATGGGTTATCACGTAAAAAAACAAAATAAATCACAACAGGAACACATTGTTTTTTGACGTGATCACCCATTCTCTCGCCTTCCCTCAGGGGCAAGCAATTTCACTTACCTCCGAGCTTCAGAAGTTCCCCGTACGGGCCACCAAATGCCGCAGTCTGGCTGGGCACAAAATCACGAGCCACCACACAGCTTGTAGATTCAAACAGCAACTCTTTATTCTCGAACTCACACCAGCCGTCTACAATCACGTTCTGGGGAAATCCACGTTCTCTGCCCAAATCCACGTTCTCTCCCAAATTCACCTTCACTGGGCTTCTGTCTCCCAAAATATACTGTCTAAATCCCGTGAGAACTCAAGGGGAACTCAGGCAGCAGGATATGCCCTATTCCCAGCAGGAATAATCTTAAACCTTAAACCTGGAACCTAAACTGGGAACGCCCTAAACACGATTATGTTAAACCGGGAACACCCTAATCCGCCCTGGTCCTTGAGCAAGGTCAACTACATTCAATGTCACTGCAAAATGTCAGCGACATGGGGTACGCTGGCAAGGAAATTGTCATACCTACTTGGCTAATGGCTCCCAGCACTTCACTGTTTTCTTAGTTTAATATTGCAGCCAGCTATTTTGAACCCAGCTCAAATTGTCAGTGCAGGCAACTGGCGAGAACCCTGCATTCTATCAGATCATAATAGAATGAAATTAGAAATCAATGATAAAATTAAAAATAGAAGCTACTCCAACACCTGGAGAATAAATAATTATGCTATAGAATGAAAAATGAGTTGCAAAAGATGTCAAAGAGGAGACTGAAAAATTCTTAGAGTTAAATGAGAACACTGATACAATATATCAAAATCTCTGGGACACTATAAAGGCAGTACTAAGAGGAAAGTTCATTGCATGGAGTCCATTCCTTAAAAGCATAAAAAGCCAACAAATAAATGACCTACCATTACATCTCAAAGCCCTAGAAAAAGAAGAACAAATCAACACCAAAATCAGAAGACAGGAAATAATTAAAATCAGAGCTGAAATCAATGTTGTTGAAACAAAAGAAACAATTGGGAAAAATGGCAAAACAAAAAGTTGGTTCTTAGAAAAAATAAAATTGATAAATCCTTAGCCATGCTAACAAAAAGAAGGAGAGAGAAAACTCAAATTGCTACCATCCATGATGGAAAAAGAAATATCATAATGGACACTACAGAAATACAGAAGATAATTAGAAATTATTTTGAAAATTTTTACTCCAATAAAATAGAAAATATTGAAGGCATTGACAAATTTCTAGAGTTATATGATTTGCCCAAACTAAATCAGGATGATATATACAAGTTACACAGATCAATTTCAATCAGTGAAATAGAAGATGACATCAGAAGCCTACCAAACAAGAAAAGCCCAGGACAAGATGGATACACAGCTGAGTTCTACAGGACCTTCAAAGAAGAACTAATATCAATACTCCTCAAATTACTCCATGAAATAGAAAAAGAGGGAACACTTCCAAACTCATTCTATGGGGCCAATATCACCCTGATTCCAAAACCAGACAAAGACACTACAAAGAAAGAAAACTTAAGACCAATATCTAATGAACATAGATGTAAAATTCTCAATACAAATCTGGAAAATTGAATAAAAAATATATTAAAAGATAGTGCACCATAATTAAGTGCACCTTGCATACAGGGATGCAAGGTTGGTTCAACATACGGAAATCAATAAATGTAATTCATCACATTAATAGACTTAAAGATAAGAATCATATGATCATCTCAATAGATGCAGAAAAGGCATTCGACAAAATACAGCACGCCTTCATGTTCAAAACACTAGAAAAACTAGGGATAATAGGAACATACCTCAACATTGTAAAAGCTATCTATGCTAAGCCCCAGGACAACATCATTCTAAATGGAGAAAAATTGAAAGCATTCCCTCTAAAAACTGGAACAAAACAGGGATACCCTCTTGCACTACTTCTATTTAACATAGTTCTTGAAACACTGGCCAGAGCAAGTAGACAAAATAAATTAAAGGGATATAGATAGGAAAATAAGAACTCAAATTATCACTATCCGCTGACTATATGATTCTATACTAGAAGATCCAAAATATTCCACCACAAATTTCTAGAACTAATAAATAAATTCAGCAAAGTAGCCGGATACAAAACCATAAATCAAAGGCATTTCTGTACATCAGTGAGAAATTCTCTGAAAGAGAAACTAGAAAAACTATCCCACTTACAATAGCTTCAAAAAATAAATAAAATACATGGGAATCAACTTAATGAAAGACTTCTACAATGAAAACTACAGAATGCTAAAGAAAGAAATTAAAGAAGACCTTAGAAGATGGAAAGATCTACTTTACTCTTGGATAGGCAGAATTAATACTGTCAAAATGACCATACTAGCAAAAGCACCATGCAGATTTAATGCAAATCCAATCAAAATCCCAATGCAATTCCTCATACAAATAAAAAAAGCAGTCATGCAATTCATCTGGAAAACATAAGAGACTCAGAATAGCTACAGAAATCCTTAGAAAGAAGAGTGAAGCAGGTGGCATCACTATACCAGACCTTAAACTAAACTACAGAGCAAAAGTAACAAAAACAGCAGGGTACTGGCACCAAAATAGACTGGTAGACCAATGGTACAGAATAGAGGACACAGAGATAAACCCATATAAATACAGTTTTCTCAGATTAGACAAAGGAGCAAAAAACATATATTGGAGAAAAGATAGCCTCTTCAACAAATGGTGCTAGGAAAACTGGAAATCAATATGCAACAGAATGAAAGTAAGCGTCTATCTCTCACCATGCACAAAACTCAACTCAAAGTGGATCAAGGACCTAGGAATTAAACCAGAAACCCTGAACCTAAGAGAAGAAAAAGGAGGCCCAAAACTTTATCATGTCAAATTAGTCCCTCACTTCCTTAATAAGACTCCTAAAGCACAAGAAATAGAATCAAGAATCAATAAATGGGATGGATTCAAACTGAGAACTTCTTCTCAGCAAAAGAAACAACCAGTGAGGCGATAAGAGAGCCTACAGAATGGGAGCATATTTTTACCACATGCACATCAGATAGAGCAATAATCTCTAGAATATATAAAGAACTCAAAAATCTTAACACCAAAAAACAAAAAACCAAATAACCCATCAATAAATGGGCCACAGAACTGAATAGACACTTCTCAGAAGATGATATACAATCAATCAACAAATATATGAAAAAATGTCCAACATCTCTAGCAACTAGAGAAATGAAAAACTACTCTAAGATTTTATCTCACTCCAGTGAGAATGGTAGCTAATTAAGAATACAAATAACAATAAGTTTTGGCGAGGATGTTGGGGGGAAAGTCACACTCATACATTGCTGGTGGGACTGCAAATTGGTTTAGCCAATATGGAAAGCAGTATGGAGATTCCTTGGAAAACTGGGAATGGAACCACCATTTGACCTAGCTATCCCACTCCTCAGTTCATGCCCAAAGGACTTAAAAACAGCATACTATAGGGACACAGCCACCTCAATGTTTATAGTAGCACAATTCACAATAGTTAAACTGTGGAACCAACTTAGATGCCCTTCAGTAGATGAATGTAAAAAGAAATTGTGGTGTATATATACACAATGGAATATTACTCAGCTTAAAAGAGAATAAAATCATGGCATTTTCAGGTAAATGGATGGAGTTGGAGAATATTGTGCTAAGCGAAGTAAGCCAATCCCAAAAAACAAAATGCCAATTTTTTTTATATGTGGATGCTTATCCATAATTGGGATGGGGGGCCATGGGAGGAATGGAGAAAATTTAGATAGGGCAAAGGGAAGGGAGGGGAAAGGAGGGGACATGAGGGTAAGAAAGACGGTGGAATGAGATGGGTATCATTACCTTAGGTACATGTATGAAGACACAAATGGTGTGATTCTACTTTGTGTACAACCAAAGATATGAAAAATTGTGCTCTATATGTGTATTATGAATTGAAATGCATTCTGCTGTCATGTATAACAAATTAGAATAAATAAATTTTAAAAATGTGTGTGTGTGTGTGTGTGTGTGTGAATA
Source organism: Marmota marmota marmota (assembly GCF_001458135.2). Classification (NCBI taxonomy): domain Eukaryota; kingdom Metazoa; phylum Chordata; class Mammalia; order Rodentia; family Sciuridae; genus Marmota; species Marmota marmota. The sequence continues at coordinate 2,908,210 of NW_025999870.1, forward strand.
AAACACCTAGAAATAAATTTAACCAAGCAGGTGAAAAACTTCTGGAAACTACAAAACATGACTGAAAGAAAATAAAGAAAGTTTTTTTCTAATTCAAGTGTTTAGTTCTACAGATTTCTTCCTAGGTAGACTTCAATGGCTTATCACAAATTTTGAAGTGCTCTTTTCATTTTCATTCAGTTCAGTAAGCCAGAGGTGTGTAATTTGTGCCCCAAACAAAGCTAACCAGCAGCTAGACCAGTCAAACCAAGCAAGGGATCCTGATACTGGATGGGTGGAGGCCATACCCACCCAAACAGAATTGGCCTGAGAAGTGACCAAAGATCTGTTAAAAGAAATAATCCCCAAATATGGCCTGCTCCTGTCCTTTAAGTCAGACAATGGGCCCACCTTCATCAGGAAGTTATCCAGGGCATCACCTAATATTGGGAATCAAAGGGAAGCTACATGCCACCTACTGACCATAGGGTTCAGGGAAAGTTGAATGGATGAACCACACCATTGCTAAACTCTGTCAGGAAACAGGGATTTCATGTGTAGATCTCCTCCCTAAAGCTCTCCTACAGGCCCACTGTACACCTGGGAACACAACGTATCCCTGTTTGAGATCCTTTTTGGGACACCCCCACCTGCAATAAAAAAAAAAAAAAAACTAAGTGTAGATCCTCATCAGATAGATGAGCTTAGCCTGTCCCAACAGCTCCAGGCCTTAGGAAAGACTCTTCACCAGACATCTAGAGATGTTCACAAGAGGGGTCCCCTATCACACAGACACTAGGTGCACCCACACCAGCCATAGACTCTGTATGGATTAAAACTGGAAGAAGGAGCTACTGCAACCTAACAGTGGGGACCCCATATTATCATATTAACCTCTCCCACTGCCATTAAAGTTGCAGGAATAGGCCCGTGGAAACAACACTCTCCAGTTAAAGAGGCAGTTGATACTGATAAATCCACCACCTACACATCTGAGGCTAGTTTCTATAATCAATTATCCAGGGACACAGCAGATGACATCAAGCTAGTGGCCATACAAGACCAATTAGACTTCTCCTTCTCAGTAGTCTTACAAAACTGAAGACGGCTAGATTTGATAACAGCTAGAAAGGGAGGACTTTGCCTCTTTTTAAATGAGGAATTCTGTTCTTATGTAAACCACTCAGGGATTGTCAGGGATGAGGTTCAACAGTTGAGAGCAACTGAGAGCAGGTGACAAAAAAGAGACAGGAATTAGCTAACTCTTGGAGCTCTGGAGCAATATGGTAGCTGGGCTTCCTAGCTCCCACTGCTGGATGGACACCTCCCTGGGCTCCTCCTGACACTCCTGTTTGGCCCCTGTATTCTTAACATGCTGACCCACTTTATCTCCTCCCACTTAGAGGCCATGAAATTTGAAATGGGCCTCCAGAGTTACCAGCAGCTTAGCTTTGAGTATATGGACAGAGATGATACCCCTTAAAAGAGTTTAAAGTTCATCAGGTGGGGGGAATGTGATTTGTGGCAAAACTAGGCCTGGTTATAAGAAAAACTAGTGCCTGGGGAAAGGTGAGTTCCCCTTCAATTCCTGTCAGTGCTTTCTCAGGAAACCTAATTAATGATAGGTCCCTACCTTTTGGGTTATAAATAACTAACTCTAGGAATCTCACTACTCCCCTTTGAAGCATAAATATAGCTCCTTTTGAGGCTTTGCCCCAAGACAAGAGATCTGGCCTATGAGAATAGCCATTTTCTCCCCTTATCACACTCTGCTTCCAAATATATCTTCCCACTAGAAACCCAGCACATAGCCTTCTATCATATAGAGTAGACCAGATAGCCTACAAATGTTGTGAGAAACTGGGGTTGGGGGCACAGAATTTGGAGTCTGATCTCCTCTGGGCCCATGAGTGTAAAAATAAAATTTGAGTTCTCCCACTCTCCGAGTGCCATTTGTAGCATTTGACTGAAATTATTCCTTCAGCATACACAGAACAGATCACCGTCATGAGTACCCCTGCACATCTTCCTCCTGAGTTTGGAGGAATTAGAACCTGAGGTAGGAGCAGCTAGTTGGAGACGGTGAGTTTGATGTCCTATCATGGTCATCGCAGGACAGGGTTGGAGGTGGGAAATGGGAATTTCTAGGCTTTATCCTGGGTCCTTGGTGTCATATACTGTCATCCCAGGGTAGAAATCTCAGACACAGGGTCTGTATGATTATTGGGAAACAGAAGGTCACAAGGGGCAGAAACAGTCTGAAAAAAAAGTCCAAGCAGGGCCTGGTTCTCACTGCTAGCGTCCACACATGCTCTCCACAGGGTCTCATCAAGGAGAGGTGGAGCAGGAACATCATCACCAAATTGATGGAAGAAGAGGCGGGGCTGGGCACCACTGGGAAGGAGCTGGGCCACACTATGGGTATGGGAGCAGAGGGTACTCCATAGTCAGGGCCTAAAAAAGAACACAGGGGACTCAGAGCCAAGACACCACCCTGACCACCTTCCTCGTGGGGCCGGGAGATGGATGGACATAGTCTAACACCACGAGGAACCTGAGTACCAAGTCCTTGCCCATCAGCACCCTCTCTGCCAGCCTTAGCTTTAGCCTGATGCAAGGTCACTATCCCCAAATTAGTGACAACATCAGAACAGCAACACTAACACTATTTTACTTCCATTTTTTGATGATTTTGCATTCTGCCATCCAACTGACTATAACTCCTAGACCCAGGTGTCCTGTTGGCAGTAGCCCAACTGTCCTTCCACATACTCTCCAAGTCTTACACATCATCAGGATTAGTTGGGCTCTGATCAGCCAGAATGTCAGGGGACTCTTAACACTTGGTTCCTTTCTTTGCCAGTTGGTTTATTTCTTTCACTTGCTGTCTCAAGAATCACAGCCCAGACTCTGAGAACAGGAGCTGTGGCCCCATGGGCTTCAACAATTCCTTGTGGAGCCAGTTCCCATAGCCATTCAAACTTCCAAAGCTGTGGGACCAGGACCTCATCCTCTCCTGGAGCCATTTCAATGGTGCCGCAGAAAATGTTGTCCTGGGTGCCCTCACCTCAGGACCCTCCTGTCTTTGATAAGCCTGTTTTCTCATGGAAGGTGATGCTCTCTTGGGACTCATGATATAATGCTCCTAATGCAGGAACTTCTTATCAGCTAACAAACAAAATGGCCTGAACCTGCCTAAGTTTCTAACTATTCCCTCAGGAATTCCACTTTGAATTCTGCCAGCCATTATATTGGGGCTCTCCTGTTCCCCTCAGAAACAAACTGCTATGGGCTTTGCATTTTGCAATGAATACCAGCCTCAGACATGCTTGGAGGGTCACAGTTTGGCCTCTGACTCTGTGTCTCCTCAATGTCCCACCCCAGAAGGGAGAGGTGGCTGCAGAGGTGGATGAAATCAGCATGGTATGTGTGTTCCAGGCAAACTCCCTGGGGAACCTGGTGGAGACCCTGGAGCCAGCCTTCTTAGATGACTACCCCTCTTCCATGTCCACCATCTTAAGTTCCTCCACCCAACAGAAGCTGGACATAATATTGGGAAGGTAAGCCATACCCAGGGTGACAGGGTCACATAAAGAGGAGTCCCGGAACTGGCCCTGCACCTCTCTCAGCCTCAGCCTGCTCCTCTGAACAGTGGGGTGCCAAGAAAACTGACCTCATGTTAGAAAAGGCCAGGCCTCTCAGGCTGCTGCTCCCCTTCTTCTAGGATGGTCTCCTCACCCCTTAATTTACACTTGCTTTACTATCCATCTGATAATACTTAGAATCAGGTCACTGTGACGGGCCACCACATGGTGCATCAAGCCTGCATGGTTCTGGCCTTGTTCAAGAATCCTGAGCTGAAGAATAATGAAGCTGAACTTGAAGACACTGGGGTGCTCAGTGTAAGCAGGAGGGGGTTAAACAGACTGGACATGCATAGCAGATCTTCCAGAAACAGGGGTGGGGCAGGAGCAATGAGAAGCAGAGCTGGCATTATCTGCTGCATTCTGGGAACACTTCCAAAGGGTGGGTTTGTGTGTGGAGCTTTCTGAAAGGCCATATAAAGCATTTTGTCTCTGTAAGGAACAGGGATAGTTGGTGACTTTTATTCCTCTTGCAGCTTCAGGGCCACATTTGATGCTTGTTCCACTACCTCCACCACCTGAGAGAGAGTTGGAGCCAGAAACACCTGCGGTGGCAGATCCAGGCCAGCAGGTCCTGGTGACCCCTCAGCTAGCAGCACCCACTGAGTGCCCCCTTATACCTGTTCACAACTAAGATGCCCATATCCTTCCCTGTCATTTTTTCCTTATTTTTCTTTCATGTATTTATATTTTCAGTAAAACTACTTTCTTTTAAAATTGAAGATTTTATTGATTTTTACAAGATTCAGTTTATTGGCATGAAGTACATTCTCAGAACTCTTGAGAATTTTCCTGAATCAGGTTCCATAACCACTCCCTCTCCCCATCCCACTAGTCCCCAGCACCTCCTCATCATTCATCATTTTAGCCCTGTGTCTGCATTTTTCAAATCAGTGCAGTACAAGTTCTCTTTGGCTACACAATGTCAGAGGGACTGATTAAGTTTTCCTTAGAAAGGTAAATGCTATACAGGTCTAAGTTTACTATTGTTTTCTTTTTAAAAATTTTTTAAGGAATAGGATCCAACCCAGGGGCAATTTAGCACTGAGCTATATCTCTGGTCCTTTTTCTTTTTTTAGTTTTGAGACAAGGTTTTGCTCATTTGCTGAGGATTTCTCTGTGTTTGGGGGACTTCTCTCAAACTTACTGTGAGGTCAGGCAATGGGAGGTAACCAAAGGAGGCACATTTAGAAAGGCCTCCGAACAGGCTTTATTTGAGATGTCACTCCAGGGTGGAACTCAAATCAGACCAACAGAGTGGACAGAAGAAAGGTCTGAGGAGAAACCACGTGGGAGCTTCACTGGACTGGAATTTTATGAAGCTTGCAGCAGGAAGGGAAGGGCTTGGGACAGGAAAAAGTATTTTTAGAGTCCCTTGTCCTGCTAGAGTTGGTGGGGGGAACTGGCTGAAATCCAGGATTGGCCAGAAGACCCTGCTGATTGACAGGCATTTCCATGGGTGCCTGATTGATGTTTCTTTCCTGTGCTCAGGCTGCTTGGTGCTTTGTTCCTAATTCACCTCCACTGAACTGACATGATCATCTTGCTCAAAGCAGTATTATTTGGAAATAGACAAAAAAAAAAAAAGCCAACCTTGGAGACCAGATCAATCAGCTGTTTTTCATCCAAAAATGAAAAACAATAATGTCCTGTATCCTTCATCCCATGCAGGCTACAGAACCAGGGTCACTCGGGTGAATTGGGGTGGGCACGAATAGATCACACAGACACAGAAAATACGTTTTTCTTGGGGCATTTCAGGACGGGTTCTCCGCCTTCAGCTGTAAACTCCCACAAGGTGGGCAAGCACTGGAGGTGGGGGAGACACAGGGAGGGCATGTCCTGAAGCTCTATTTATTGTGGGGAGCCATTGGATAGAACATTCCATCCATAAAAGGTAGAGGGTAGTATTACAAAGGAACAAGAAGGCAGCCCACTCCTATTAGGAAATGCCCACTCCCAGAGCCTTGCTCCCCTGATGAGCAGAGGTGGGTCCACCTGCTTCCAGGGGCAGCCACCACCCCAGCATAAGCCAGTCCCCACACCTCCACCACTCTAGGCTAAGGGTGCTTGGCTCCTATAAGGCAGCTCCCGACAATGTCCAGCTAAATATCATTAAACAGATAAATCTCTTAGGCAAAGCTTTCAATAAGAGGAGCATAGTTAGCAGGTCAAAATGACATAAGCACTGAAGAGTGTCCTTTGGATTAGGGGATGGGGATGATATCGCATCCCCATGATTTGGCCCTTTTAATGGAGTGATAAGGAGCCATGGCTGATGTGCTAGTTGCTTTCTTTTCCCAAATGCAATGCCTAAGAGAACGAACTTATAAAAAGAAAAGGTTTGTTTTGTCTCACAGATTTGGAGGGTCCAGTCCACGACTGATGGGCTCTGCTGCTTTGAGCCAGGGAGGAGACAGCATAGCCTGGCAGGAATAAGTAGTGGAACAAACTTGCTTTCGTCATAAACTGGAGAAGGAGGCAAAGAGGCCCTGGCCTGTAGTCCCTTTCAGATTAGTAGGGCCCACCCCTACTAATCTACCGACCTCCTACAAGACCCCAGTGCTCAAAGGTTTATCATCTCCTAGTAGCACCACCCTGGGGACCAATCCTTTATCATATTGATTTATGATGGATAGTCAAGATTCAAACTGTAACATCCTGGTTCTAGTGTGTACTGTTATCTCATTTGGGGTCTAATTTACATATCCTCATCAACTAATAACGTTGCAACTCTTTCAGGTTCTTATTGACTTTATGAATACCCTTCTTTAACCCAAGGGACTCTGGCTTTTTGTTCATTTGTAGGATACTTCATTTTCAATGCAAGGTATTTTTAAGATATATGTATTACATTAAAAAAAAAAAAATCACAGAAAGGCCCAGGCCCTCCCTGGCTATCAGGGTCCCTTGAGAACAAGGCAAGGGAGAGGCTTTAGGGTGGCAGCAGGCAGTCTGTGATGCCCTCTGCTTCTGCCCTCTGGGTGCTGCCCCCTCTGCCCTGGTAGGGTGCCTGGATGCCAAGCTCTGCTCTCCCTGCCTAAATAAACAGAGAAGAAGGACTGGATGACTACAGGAAAGGGTATCAGAACAGTGGCAATCAGCAAATTTGAACAGGAAGCCTTAGCATGTGTTGCTTACTGTAGTCGTCTTGCACTGGTGACAAAATTGAAAAAGCGTGATATGTTTGGTGCTTTGGAAAGTGGAAGCTGCCAGTGAACTCTGTTCTGTTCTCTCAGGAGAAGTAAGTAAAGTTAATGAAGGACTCGTCAACAATCTTGTCATGAAGATGATTGGCTGACCAAGGGGACACAAAGTGACCCTTCAGAGGTTGATGAATTAGTGAGTGAAACGTGTGAGAAATGAGTACAATCTGTTGAGTGGAAGTGGCACCCCTAAATATACTAGTGTGAAATAACATTAAACACAACCAGAAGAAAGCCCATGGAGCCATCTGCCCACTTCAAAGGGTCCTCCTAAGGCCCCTCAGTAGAGAACAGTACATAGGTGGACCCTGATACAGATGGACACTGAACTGGATTAGAAGAATTTTCCAACTGGAAGAAATATTTTTCTCAGAAAACACTTTTCTACAATGTATATAACTTGATTTTTTAGATGTATACATTAACAATAAACCACTGTGTGTACTTAATTTTGTGAGTTAAAAAAAAAGATATTTGTATTACAAATAGAATCTTCCCACACAGCTTGCATTTTTTTTTTTCCTGGTACTGGGGATTGAACTCAGGGGCACTCAACCACTAAGCCACATCCCCAGCCCTATTTTGTATTTTATTTAGAGACAGGGTTTCACTGAGTTGCTTAGTGCCTCATTTTTGCTGAGGCTGGCTTTCAAATCTTGCGTATTATTCTCTAAGTCATGTACTTTGATGAATAGAAGTTCTTTATTTTGACCAAGAGTAATTTTTTGTTTTTTTAAAAATTGTGATTTTTTTTATGCTCAGTTTGAGACCTCGTTCCCTAATTTAAGGTCATAAAATATTTTCCTACATTTTCTTTCATATATCTACAGTTTCACTTTTCACTTTTATGTCTATGATCCACCTAAAAAAAATTATGTAGCAAGGGGAGTGGAGAACCAGTTGACAATTAGATAATTATATATAAAATTTGTTCAACATCATTTTCATTGAAAACACATCTTCCCCTCTTTACTTGAGATGTAGTGGAACATGTATGATAAATCATCATATATGTGAAAGTCCTCTACACTACCCTGTCCTAGTGTCCTGTTAGTTTATTATTGTACCAATACCAAAAGTTGTTAATGAAAACTGGTAGTATATGTTTTCTAATTTATTCCTCTTGTTCAAAACCATAACTGCTATTCTAGGTCATTGGCATTTTCATAATCAATTTATGAATAATTTTTAAAAAATTATTTCATACCAAAAAGCTGGAATTTTTTATTAGTATTACCTAAAATACACACATTAATTTTGGAAGAATAGATGTAGTAACAATATTGACACTTTCAATTTATGGACATGCTTAAGTTGAATTTATTGTAGATATTTTAATATCACTAATTTTTGTTTTGGCTATGAAGAAGTCTAGGTCACGCCGCCGCCGCCGCCGCCGCCGCCGCCGCCCCGCGCCAAGCTGCCGAGTCCCTGGCGGAGCTGAGCCCGGGCGGGTACCGCTGAGGGCGCGGCGGCCTGTGGGGCCCCCCGAGGCTGCGGTCGGAGTCCCTGCCGCCCTCCGCAGCCGGCATAGATCTGGTTTTAAACCGGGCGGATTATTCACAGGTGGGAGTGACCTCGCAGAAGACTATGAAGCTACTTCCTGCGTCAAGACATAGAGCAGAGCGGCACAGAAGGTGGTTATTGGAGATCATGATGGAGTAGTCCTGTGCTTTGGCATGAAGAAAGGAGAAGCAGTGACAGTATTCAAGACCTTACCAGGGCAGAAGATTGCCCGACTGGAGCTGGGAGGGGTTCTTAATACACCTCAGGAGAAAATCTTTATTGCTGCAGGATCTGAGATTAGAGGCTTCACCAAGAGAGGAAAACAGTTCCTCTCTTTTGAAACGAACCTCACTGAGAGCATTAAAGCTATGCACATATCTGGCTCTGACCTCTTTCTCAGCGCAAGTTACATCTATAATCATTATTGTGACTGCAAAGACCAACATTATTACCTTTCTGAAGACAAAATCAATGATGTCATCTGCCTTCCAGTGGAAAGAGTACCTCAGATTACACCCATCTTGGCCTGCCAGGACAGAGTGCTCAGGGTTTTACAGGGTTCTGATGTGATGTATGAAATTGAAGTTCCTGGCCCACCTGCTGTCTTAGCACTGCACAATGGAAACGGAGGCAACTCTGGGGAAGACCTCTTGTTTGGAACAGCAGATGGGAAGCTCGGGCTTATTCAGATCACCACATCCAAGCCAGTGCACAAGTGGGAAGTTGGAAATGAGAGAAAGCGGGGAGGTATTTTGTGTATTGACAGCTTCCATATTATGGGTGATGGGGTTAAAGATTTACTTGTTGGGAGAGATGATGGAATGGTGGAAGTGTACAGCCTGGATAACACAGAGGAGCCTGTTCTGCGATTTGATCTGGCATTGTCTGAGAGTGTTACGTCCATCCAAGGTGGTTGTGTAGGGAAAGACGGTTATGATGAAATCGTGGTGTCCACCTACTCAGGCTGGGTCACAGGTCTGACAACTGAGCCTGTTCATAAGGAAAGTGGACCAGGAGAAGAGCTCAAGATCAATCAGGAGATGCAGAGTAAAATTTCTTCTTTACGGAATGAGTTGGAACATCTGCAGTATAAGGTGCTACAGGAAAGAGAGAACTATCAGCAGTCTTCTCAGTCAAGCAAAGCAAAATCAGCAGCACCTCCATTTAGCATAAATGACAAGTTCACATTAAATAAAGATGATGCCAGCTACAGCCTCATCCTAGAGGTGCAGACCGCAATAGACAACGTCTTAATACAGAGCGATGTCCCCCATAGATCTGCTTGATGTGGATAAGAACTCTGCAGTTGTCAGCTTCAGCAGCTGCGACTCCGAGTCAAATGACAACTTTCTTCTCGCCACTTACCGCTGCCAAGCAAATACCACACGGCTGGAACTGAAGATCCTCTCCATCGAAGGCCAGTATGGCACACTTCAAGCCTATGTGACTCCAAGAATCCAGCCCAAAACCTGCCAGGTGCGCCAGTACCACATCAGGCCCCTCTCTCTCCATCAGAGGACGCACTGCATTGACCACAGCAGACCCATGAACACCCTGACGCTGACAGGCCAGTTCAGCTTCGCTGAGGTCCACTCCTGGGTGGTGTTCTGCCTGCCTGAGGTTCCGGAGAAGCCTCCAGCAGGAGAGTGCGTGACCTTCCACTTCCAGAACACCTTCCTGGACACCCAGCTGGAGAGTGTCTACAGAAAAGGAGAAGGAGTTTTTAAATCTGACAACATTTCTACAATATCCATCCTAAAAGATGTGCTTTCTAAAGAAGCTACAAAAAGGAAAATTAACCTCAACATATCATACGAGATAAATGAAGTATCCGTCAGACACACTTTAATGCTGATCCACCCAAAGCTGGAATACCAGCTCCTCCTGGCCAAGAAGGTGCAGCTGATCGATGCTCTGAAGGAATTGCAAGTTCATGAAGGAAACACAAACTTCCTGATACCAGAGTACCGCTGTATCCTAGAGGAGGCTGACCACCTACAGGAAGAATACAAGAAGCAGCCTGCACACCTCGAAAGGCTCTACGGTATGATCACCGATCTTTTCATAGATAAGTTTAAGTTCAAAGGCACCAATGTGAAAACCAAAGTACCTCTCCTGTTGCAGATTCTGGACAGTTATGATCAAAATGCATTGATTGCTTTCTTTGATGCTGCATGAAAGATAAACAGGGCAAAGTCCCAAAGAAGTGGTCTTTTAAACAAAATGTTAAAGCCAAATTACAAGCCAGCTTGAAATAACTAAATATATTTGAGATACATTGACTTTAAGCTTCTATTTCTTTTGAAAGATGGAACTGTTTAAAAATAAAGTCTTATTTTTAAAACACACACACACACACAAAAAGAAGTCTTGCATTTTCTTTTCAATTTCAGAAGTTTTGCTATATTTTCAGTTGTGGTTTTGTTAGGTTAGCCTTTATTGATATTTTTGATATTTTAAATACTATTTTTAAAATTTCATTTTCTGATTGTTGCTACAGTATATATAACTAATATATTTTGTATGTATATGTATATGTATGTATATATATATATATATATACATGTTTTTTCAAAGCCAGTCTTATAACCAGTTAACTTGCTAAATTCACTTCTTTCTTATAATAGTTTGTTCACTCTTTTGGACTTTCTATGTTTCAGTTTTTACTTTATCATAAATAGCATGTGTATATGTAGAAACCAGGTTACTTTATCCATTATAATCTTCAAAAAAATTTTTATGTATATTTTAGTTGTATATTTTATGTATATTTATTTATTTTTATGTGATGCTAAGGATCAAACTCAGTGCCTCATGCATGCGAGGCAAGCGCTTTACCACTGAGCTACAGCCTCAGCCCCTCCATTATAATCTTTATACCATTTTTTTCTCCATTGTACTGGCTAGGATCTCTAGAAGTAGAGATAGTAGACATTTTTGCATTCTTTTCCTCCAAATCTAAAGGAAAACAAATCATTTTATCATTAGTATGAGATGAGGTAAATTTAGATAATGTCTATCACATTAAGGAAGTTTCTTCAAATCCTAGTTTTCTGAGGTTGATTATCCTGGACAGTTGTTGAATTTAATACTTGTTTTGCAACTGTAAGAATAATTCTTCAAGTTCTGTTATTGTGATTGAATTATATGCCTTGCTCCATAAAATTTTCTTAAATTGTGGTGAAATACATATAACAATAAATTTTGCCACTTAACCATTATTTTTTTTACAATCAGTGCTGTTAATGACATTCCTATTGTTGTGTATCCATTACTACCATCCGTGCCCAGAACTCTTTTCATCTTGCAAAACCAGAACTCACCACCCATTAAACAACAATTCACCATTCTCTACTTCTCCACTTCCCAGCCCCTTGAAACTACCATTCTATTTTCTGTCTTTACAAATTTGAATACTTTAGCTCCCTAATATAAGGAAAATCATAAACTTTGTCTTTTTTGTGATATTTCACTTAGCATAATATCCTCAAAATTTGTCTATGTGGGTTTATTTTTTTGAGTTATTGGGATTAAACCCATGGGCACGTTCTACCACTCAGCCCTAGCCCTTTTAAAAAAAATTGAGACAGGATTTCTTCAACATAGCTGAGGCTGGTGTCAAACTTTCAATTCCCCTGCCTCTACCACCCAAGTGGCTGGGATTAACATGCATACACCACTGTGACCAGCTATGTGGACTTATTTTTGGATATTAAAGCAACTTTGCATTCTTAAATTAGATTCTGCTCAAACATTATATTACCTTTTTAATGTACTTTAGTATAAGATTTGTCAAATTTTTAATTTTTAATAGGGTTTTATGTCTCTCCATATTGTCTTATATGTTTCCTTTTTTAGTTTTTTTTTTTATTTTTAAATTTAACTGATGCATAAAATTTGTACATCTCTGTGGGGTACCATGTGATGTTTCACACTGTTTCCTTTACTTGACTTTATTTCACATTATGGTAGGCTCATTAAAATGATGTGAGAATTATTCCATTTTTTTCTTGTTTTGTGTTTGCTTTTGGATCTCTGTAAAAGTTTATGTAAGGTTGATATTATTGGTATTATAGTTGACATAAATGAGCAGGAGTTTTTTTGTAGAAAATGTTTAAAATTATAAATCTAACTTTTTACTACATAGGACTATTGAAATATTCTATCCCTGCATAAGGTTTTCTTTGTCTGTTTATAATTTGTCCATATTTTATCAAATCATACAATTTTGGGGTTTAAATAGTTCAAGATATTTTATTATTAAAGTTTTATAGCTGTGATTTGAGTAATATTCCCCTTTTCAATTCTTATATTGGAAATATTTGAATACTCTCTTTTCATGTGTTAAAGCTTTATAGGCACTTAACATTTTATTAATCTTTGCAAATACCATTTCTGATGTACTATACAGCTAGTTTCTTTTTCATTAATTATGTTCTTTCATTTTCTTTTATTTGGATATGAATCACAATTCTTTTTCTGGCTTCTTAGAATCAAATCATAGATAATTGATTTCAACGTTTCTTTTCTATTAAGATTTATATTTAGCACTGTATATTTCTTCATAAGTATGTACTTAGCTGGACCCAATTGTTTGTATCTCCTTTAACGAGAAATAGTTTGTGTATCACAAGTTGTACCCAGTTAAAGCTCACATTTTAGTGAGTTTTGGCAAATTTGTATACCTGTATAACCACCACCAAAAACAAACATAGAACATTTTTTTTTTATCACCCACAACAATTTCCTATTCTTTCCCAGACGATTCTGCCAATTCTGTCTCCAAGAAACCAAAAATCTGATTCTTGCAATATAGATTGGGATTTTCTAGTCGTTAGGCTTTCATGTAAATGGAATTATACAGGTTTTATTTTTCTGATTCTACCTTCTTTCAGTCACCAGTTTTGAGTTTAATTCTTGCAGTGTATGTCAGTATTTCATTCTCTTTTACTGCTAAGTAGCATCCCATCACAATAACACCACAATTTTTTTTATTGGTTCAAGCTATTTTTTATAGACAGTTTCTGTTTTAAATACACGACAACAGATTTATTTACCCATTGGTAGAAATTTCGGTTGTTTTCAGTTTGGGGTTTATGAATAAATCTTCCATGAACATACATGTACAATTTTGTGGATAGAGCTTTCATTTATATTGCATACATTTCTAGGTTTGGAACTGCTGGTTCATATTGCAAACATACACATAATTTTATTAAGACCCTGCCACGTTGTTTAAGTGTCTATACCATTTTGCAAAGCAGCAGTGAAACATAAATTTTCCAATTACTCCTAGTCTTGACCACGTATGGTATCATCATCTTAGAATTTTTAGCATTTCTAATGTGTACAGTAGTGCTTCACAGGGGCTTTAATTTGCATTTCCCTGATGATGGCTTTCAATATTTTTCATGTAATTGATGGTGATTTCTCTCTATTTTATTAAGTAAATGTTTAAATCTTTTGCTCACTCCAAGACTTAGGTGATCAGGCCCACATTCCTGCTACCATAAGCTGCACCTCTCAAACTTCAGCACACCAGCAAGGAAAGAAGCTGCTTTTACCTTTCACAGCAAAGAGACTGATCCCCGCAGCCTGGGGTGGGTGGTAGAAGTCATGCCTGGTGTTCTGTAGTGCCAGCAGAACAGGAGAAGGATCCCATTTCTCTGAAGAGAGTTTGAGTTGGCAGTAGTGGACTGGATGGGTTAGGAGGTCCAGTTGTACAACTAGGAAGCCTACATAAGAAAAAATACAAGACAAATACATAGGAACCCGTTCCTCCATTGTCTGAGTATGTTCCTCCACCAAATCCAAACCCTTGATGATCTAGTGACTGCTAATCCATTTGACGACAACTATAACACTCTTTCCTACACCACAACCTTCATCACATCAGTGTCTCAGCCCTGGTTATCCTGCCTTTGGAAGCTAAATGGCATTCAGAATGTCACCTCATGTTGCCCCCCAAGAATTTCTTCCCAATTTTGTGATCCTTACTCAGGAATCAGCCACATCCATTTCCCCAGAATCCTATGGGCATGGGTTTTAATCCACCTCGTGCTGTAAACTTTTGGTCACACAATAATTCAAGTTTGGGAAATCCATTTTATAACAATGTACTAAGAATGTTAACATGCCTAATCGATATTTAGACAAAATCCTCTGAAAGCCTCCGGTTCCTCCACAGAATGCTAGCCAAGAATCAATTCTGATTTGGTATCTAATTTTATTCCTGGGAATAATTCAAAATTTACTTCTCCATTAGAGTCTAATCATTCTTTGTTCTATCCCCAAATACTTTTGGTCAGGCAAAAGCACCACCTCCCAAAACAAGACTTTAGTCAAGGAGGAACCCAAAACACCAATCAAAATTCACCTGATCATCCCCCTCACTTAAATATGGAGGATACAGTGACTCAGAGCAATATTGAATTTAAAAAAAATGTTAAAACAATTCAGTAAATCAAGAAAACAGCCATTTGAGTAGCACTTAAGCTACAAATAACAGCCTTGTAAATGGGACCCAGAACAAGCCAGGACACCTAGAGGAGCAGTAGATGCTTGTACCACCAAAAACTGCTATAAGTGCTGTCTCCATCTAAACTCATGAGCATTCATTCATGTATCCTTGTGGAATTTGTACAAATGGAGTGGCTGATGATCAGGATGCCATCTTATGTGAGGCCTCTCCTCAGAAGTGGTTTCAGAAGACCTGTACTGGAATAACTGAAAGAGTGTATGGCCTCCTACCTGAAGAAGCAGTCTGGGGCTGTGACACCCGTGTGGAAGATGAAGATGTCCAGTTAATGCCCACTAGAGAAACTTTTGGACCACCTTCAGTGGTCAGTAATGCTTAGTCACAGGCATTAACTAAAAGCAAAGTTTTACATCTGTGTATTACAGAGGTTCAGTGATACAGGATTTAATATCTTATATTTTTTGAATGTACACACAAAAACATTACCTTTCAGTTTTTATTATTATTTCACATCATTACTAGTGCCACTTTTGTTTTGTCTTTGCTCTCTTAAATTGAATGATATATATAGGGGTAAAGAAAAAAAGAATGGGGTCAGTAGTTTTGTGTTTGAAGTGTCCTTAATATACTAGCTTTGCTGTAGACAACTGTCGGGGTTAACAGCACCCTGAAAGAGTAGATTCCTGCTTGGAGGTGTGAACCTACTAGGGAAATTAAAGTCTGAAAGTAATCAATAAGGAAAAAAGAAAAAAGATATAAAATAGTTCTCAAAGCAGGGGCCTGGTGAGTTTTACAGCCCTGGCAGGGACTGGAGTTGAACAAGGAAAAAGGTCCAGAATCTTTATTTAAAGGGAAATACATCAAAAGTTTTCAGTGTGGCAGGATTCTTGCGGAATACAGGATAAAGAAGGGAAAAACAAGTTGTTTGGGGCTAGGGAGGTTATGCCCACCTTTAGGAGCTGCATTTGAATCTAGGGCTGTGAGCTAAGGTAGGGTGTTAGCTTTAATCTGAGCAATCTGCAGTCAGTGGATTCACACCAAGAAAAGCAACCCGTCTACCTTTTGATGACTCAAATAAACCCGTAATTTAGAATGGCCTCCAATAGATAACACCCCTGACTCGTGGGTTATGGTAACAATGGTTGCCTATATTACTCTTCAAGGACTTGCAGTCCACTTTTCCTGAAAATTCTGCTTCTTCACTTGGGTTGCAGATGTCTGATGAGTGGCTGAACAAGCAAAAAACACTTAGCCTCTCTGTCTTCATTCTGTTCCTGTCTCTTTTGTTGCCTTAATATTTGGGTCAGATTCTATTCAGAATTGGACATAGACATCTTGATTGTCTAAGGTATGTTCTGTCCAAAATTAAACACAGGCTTATTCAACATAGACTTGCCTAGCCTTTTCCTCTCCCCACTTCAAGGCTAAAGACACCAACCAACCACCGTGACCAGAAACACCAAACAGTGAAAAGAGATGGCACCCACATTCCTGGAAGATCTTCACCTATTCCCAGAACAGACACAGCTATCCCTCCCCTTTCTTAGCCTATCCCTGTCATTATGCGTGTCCTATATCTGTAACCCATCGGCCCCCTGGAGCCGAGAAGTTCACTCATGAGCAGAGCTCCCTCTTTGCATTATTTGGCCCCTGAATGAAGTCTTCCTTTCTCCCTGGCAACACTCGTCTCTCAAACACTAGACTGTTTCATGGGAGGAGCTTCCAAACCTGTGTTCAGTAACAGTTAACCAGCAAAATAAGGAAGACACGTGCTTGTCTTTTTTTATTCTTTTACTTTCAACTTACCTATGCCCTTATATTTTAAGTGTACCTCTTTTTTTCTTATTACACACAAAGAGCACAATTTTTCATATCTCTGGTTGTATCCATAGTATATTCACACCGATTCATGTCTTCATACCCGTACTTAGATAATAATGATCATCAAATTACACCATCATTAATTACCCCATGCTCCCTCCTTTCCCCTCCCACCCCTTTGACCTATCTAGAGTTTATCAATTCCTCCCATGCTCCCGCTCCCTATCCCACTATGAATCAGCCTCCTTATATCAAAGAAAACATTTGGCATTTGTTTTTTGGGGATTGACTAACTTCACTCAGCATTGTCTTCTCTAACTCCATCCATTT
Source organism: Marmota marmota marmota (assembly GCF_001458135.2). Lineage (NCBI taxonomy): Eukaryota > Metazoa > Chordata > Mammalia > Rodentia > Sciuridae > Marmota > Marmota marmota. The sequence continues at coordinate 2,925,174 of NW_025999870.1, forward strand.
ACCTGCAAATGCCAAGATTTTATTCTCTTTTATTGCTGAGTAAAATTCCATTGTGTATATACGCCACATTTTTTTTTTATCAGTTCATCTACTGAAGGGCATCTAGGTTGGCTCCACAGTTTAGCTATTGTGGATTGTGCTGCTATAAACATTGATGTGGCTGTGTCCCTGTATTCTGCTGTTTTTAAATCCTTTGGGTATAGTCCTTTGGGTATAGAATAAGGAGAAGGACAGCTGGGTCAAATGATGGTTCCATTCCCAATTTTCCAAGGAATCTCCATACTGCCTTCCATATTGGCTGCACCAATTTGCAATCCCACCAGCAGTGTATGAGTGTACCTTTTCCCCACATCCTCACCAACACTTACTGTTGTTTGTATGCATAATAGCTGCCATTCTGACTGGAGTGAGATGAAATCTTAGAGTGGTTTTGATTTGCATTTCTCTAATTGCTAGTGATGATGAACATTTTTTCATGTATTTGTTGATTGATTGTTTAAGTGTACCTCTTTTTGTCAGGTTGATGGTGGTGAGTTAGGAACAAAGCTGCTTGGTGCGAAAGAAACAGGTCAGGCACTGACAGAACCCCATGTCAATCAGCAGTGTCTGCTGGCCAATCCTGGATCTTAGCCAGCTCCCCCAACCAACTCCAGTGGGACAAGGAACTCCTTTTCTTGTCTCGAGCCCTCCCTTCCTGCCCTAAGCCCAATAAAAATTCCAGTCCCCTTGAGCCACTTTGTGCTTCTTCTCAGACTCTCTTCTTACTCTGCTGGTCTGAGAGTTCTGCCCAGGATCGAAATCTCAATAAAGCCTCCTTCAAAGGCCTTTTAAAATCTGCTTCCTTTTTGTTGCTGCCGCTGCCTGACCTTACCCCTTTAAGCATCATAAACTTTGAAAATCTTTATTTTATAATTGGAGTGTTTAATTCACTTGTGTTTAATATAACTCTTAATACAGCTGGATTTAACTCTGCCGACTTGTTCTCTATTTGTTTTATCTATTTTTTTTCTTGGATTAATCAAATAATTTTCAATTCTTCAATTTTTTGCACATTCATTTATTATTTTATATACATTTACTATTATATGGTTACCCTATAGCAGTGATTCTCAAGGTAATTTTCATAGTAATCTGAAAATCATATTTGCCTTTTCCACTCATTTTTTCTCATAAATGTATTTTCTAGAATCTACAGCCATATTGACTGCAAACCCCCATTTGTCTTGATGGGGTGAAAGCAAAACCCACTTCATCAGACCCTTAGAAACTGTAATATCAAGGTTTAAAAATTGGAATAATATAAATGCAATCAGACCATCATGATCTCCACATGGGAAAAATGTTTAGTTGTATCAGAATCCTCTCATGAGCATATGAAAATCTTTCCCAACTCTCTTCAATGAACCTCCTATATGAAGCCTCCCTAATAGGCACTACTGCTTGGCTGCCTCACATTGAATGAGACCACAGGCCAAGGGAGGTGTGTAAGCCCTTCATGTCTCTACCTCCCAACGTTCAAGGCTTCTTACAGTTCTCAACCAAAACATAACATTTTTTTTTCCCATGACAAAGGCACAGGAGGTCTGCATGAGTTTACAAAGGGCCAGACTCAGGATAGAATAATATATATCATATGTGTAATCAGGTACCTAAAACAAGCTTGTCATGGAATCACTAAGAGCAATTTATTCAGACCCTGATACACACTATTGACTCCCTCATTCAACTGTTTACATTGTCTTCCTTTCCAGAAAGAACATTCTGGAAATGTCCAGATTCGATGTCCAGATTCCCATGCAAAATGGAATGTTTATTTTTTCCGTTCCTGTTAATACAATTGTGCACAGGTATGCTTTTACATACCAGATCATTTATGAAAATATCATGCAAGGAAGGCTTTCTTTGTGGACATGAGCAGTTTATTGTGCTATTTTCCCTTTCTTATCATGACCTATGTACAGGTGATGTTTCTCAGTTGCACTGAGGAAGAGGACAAAAATCTCCCTGAAGAATGTATAGAATGCAAGTATATCTCAACTACTATCATTGAAATATCTCAACTTCAATCATTGAAATGCACTTTATTTCCCAAATGTGATTTTAAAAATGTTTTTAGTTGTACATGGACACAATACCTTTAATTTTAATTAATATTTTACTGAGGATCAAACCTCACATATGTGAGGCAAGTGCTCCATCACTGAGTTACAACCCCAAATCCCAGAAGGGATTTTTATGGAAAACTTATTCTCCAGCAAGAATGTTGAGTGGTGGAACGAATTGCAGAACCTCTGCACCATGGAATACCACAAAGCAATAAAAAAGAATGAGTGGTTGCCACATGCATCAACTGGAATGATTGTAAGCATATTATGCTGAGTGAAAAAAATCAAATCACTTTCAAATGGCAACTATTGCATGATCAGAATTGACTGGCCTTTGTTGGATTCTAGAATAATAAATCCTTGGAATTTTCCAAATAATACAACTGCCATTGTCTATCATAACTGTTTATGCAAACAGGTGGAATCTAATGCAAGAGAGGGAGGTTGTTCATCATAAATACCATTCATGTGAGTAGATGGTTAGAGCTTTGAGCCAGCCCAACCTCAAGGGAGGTGAGGAAGATGGAATCTCTGTCATGGAGTCTCTATTGATTTTAATCAGTCACATCTACATAATGGACACTGAATCTCAGTGGAGAGTCCTGCATGGTGAATACTATGATGGGCCAGTAGAAAGATGTGCTGGAGTCCACAGGGAGAAGGTCCTTGTTAAGATGCTCCTACACCTCCACCTGGATGTCTCTTCATTTGGTTTGCCCTGGTTTGTACCCTTTAGAGCAAAACTTTAGTCATCAGTATTCCATAAGTTCTGTGGATAATTTGGGTGAAGTGCATGAATGACAGGGTCACAAAATTCCCCCAATTAGTAGCCAGGTGGTCAGAAGTGTGGGGCTCCCAGGGATCCCTATAAAACAGCCAGCATCTGAAGTAAAGGCATCCTGGCTGGGGACCCTGCCCTTGGACTTTGGAACCTAAGCTCACTGTGGTGCATACTACCAGAGTTGCGATGCTGTACACAAGTTGGTATTGATACACTCACTATATCATTACATAATCACAGAGATGCCAGACAGATTAGCAATTACCAATGTTAAGAAAGAAGTATGGGATTATGAAGGCAGATCTGTGCTTCAAACTGGAGTTCTGTATGTCTGCTGCAGGGTGGTTATGTGAACCCACACATCTGAGAAAATGCAATAGAACTTGCACATACTTTGTACCAATTTAGGGTTTCTAGTTGGGATATTCTTCCATGAATATGTAAGATAAAACTTTCAAAAACATGGAAGTGTACAAGGACCCTCTATTACTGTCATCACAACTTCCTGTGAATGTGTAATTATCTCAAAGTAAGTTTTTTTAAAAAAATTAAATACTAACACACATGACCACAAAAAATAGTTGAGTCATGATTATATATAAGAGCATTTGTTAAGAAGGTCTCACTTCCTGTTAATATCATTCATAGGTAGGCTTTGTTGAATTTGGCTTTGTTGTTAATTCTATAAAATAGACTCTCTTTACAAGAGCATATACTAGTGAATATCAAGTAGAAATAAGGACACCTGGAAATATAATTCACAGATAAAGGCACCTAATACATCACCATTAATTTTCAAGTGAATGTGCTTTAAACATCAACATTACCTTTGTCTAATATTTATAAGCAGCATAATCTGCTGGTAGAGGAATAGGTGGCTTGGATTTCTGCTGTGTTCCAAGGGACTCGAACCACTGGTGCAATTTTAATAAGACCTACTTCTAGCCAGACATGGTGGCACACACTTGTAGTCCCAGTTGCTCAGGAGAATTAGTAGGTCTTATAGGTTTGAGGCCATCCTGGGGAACATAGAGCAAACCTGTCTCAGAATTTATAAGGCTGTGTATGTAGTCAGTGGGAGATGTTCAGCTAGTGTGTGCAAAGTCCTTGGTAGAGGAAAAAAAAAGAAAAATGGAAATCTACTTCCAAGAGGAATGGGGGAAAGTGAAGATGTCTTCAAAGAGTACATGGTCTCAGTCAGAATGGAGAAGAAACTTTTAGTGACACACTGCACTGCATGGTGACAACATTTAATAATTGACTATCTCAAAATTTCTAGAAAATAGGTCTCTAAATATTCTCACCAAAAAGACAAAATGGTGGTGAGGTGACATTATGTAAGTCGACTGATTGACTCTGCAATGGACATGTATGTCAGTAATTACACAGTTCCTCATAAAATACCTAAGTTGTTATCAATGTAAAATAAGTAAATAAACCATAGAATAAATGATCTAATTCGCCAGTAGTAAGATACTCAAATCATAAATATACTTAGCTGAATTTTGGCAATTGTCTCATTTTACAAACTGAAATAAAAAATCAGAAACAATCCAAATATGTCACAATACAGTAAGTGCTGAATTATAGTTAAATCCTATGTAGGGTACGCGGATTTAACACATATGCAAGAAAAACTGCAAAGGTTTTGGTATGGTGTGATTAGAGGTATTTTTATTTTTTCTTTAAAATCATCTCCAAGGCCAAAGATGTTGAGTTTTATATAACAGAAATAGCCTTTTCTTGGGCTTGCTGCACACATCTGTATCAGAAAAAGCTGAAAATATATAACACGGATTAAGAAATCTCTCAGGGGAAAAATCTGGAATCCTGAAACTCTACTTCCAACAACCACTTTGGAAAACCTTTTAACAATTTCTGAGTTAACACACACACCGACCATTTGACCCAGCATTCTCACACCCAGATGGTTTTCCCCAGGGCAATGAAAGCATATATGCATATGAAGACTTGTACAAAAATGATCACAGCAATTTAGTTTTTAAGGGACAAAAACTGAAGAAACACAAATGTCCACCCGCAGATGAATGGAGAACCAACTGTCACTTGTATAAGTGACAAGTGACATATGAAACTAAAAATAATTACACTGAATGAATAAGCCCTACAAGAAAGTACATATTAAATAGGTACAGGGACAGAATTATCCACCAGGGACACAGGCCAGATGAGTGGTTGCAAAGGATAGGAGGACGGGAAGTTATTACAAGTGGCCACAGGAACCTAAGTGGATACAAGCATGTGTTCATTTTCATTATTCAGGTGATGGTTTCCAAGATGTTTATTTTTTGTTATTTTTATCCTTTAAACATGTTCAGTACATTGTATGTTAATTATGCCTCAAACTGTCTAAAAATAAACTAGCTCATTTAACCCATACTTACACACCATCCCCACAGCCCAACCCATTTAACATGTTTATATACTGAAGTGTATAACTCAAAAGAGTGTATAAACTCAAAAGAGTGGTCTCAAATAAATAAGATTTTTTAAAAACAAAGCAAAAATAAAACCCCAAGTGAGACAAGGGAGGGTTCTGACCTCCTAAACCAGGGTTCATTTCCTACAAGGTTTGCTTTAGAAAGAGAATCCCTAAGATCCCAGATAACATATCCCCTTCCACTCAGCATATCAATGGGTATGCACACCTATATGAACACACATCTGCACACTCACACAACAGACACACACACACACACACACACACACAAATATACTGTGGGGGACCAAGTGGTATGTAGCAGTGAAACTGGACCCTAGGAAGTGACAAGGGAAAAGGAGGAAGACTCTGGAGGCAGCACCTTCATGGGAGATGAGCAGCTCCTATCCAGGCACCATATCCCAAACCCATAGCAGGGAAGGAAGAGAGATACCAGGATTTCAGGACTTGGACATCCCTAAGGAAAACCAGGGTATGCCTGGTCTGGGGTCCTGGGCCCACCAGCATGGGCACCTTTCTATAGGAAAAGCTGCCTAGAGTGAAGGTGATTTAGGATGGAAGCCACAGTTTCCTTCCTGACAAAATGTGGAGGTTGCAGTTAGTCACTGCAAGGTCCCAAGGCTCACCAACCTCTATCCAAGGACACAGGTCCTTGGATAATTCTTTCTGCCTCTGGACATCCTTCTGAGCCAGACAACTGTTTGGTGGTTTGGAGACAAAGAACTGGGGAAGGATACGATGTGGCAGAGCACTAACCCACTCATCCTTGAAAAAGTCAAAGACCACCTTGTTGGGCCTCAGCATCTGATGTGGAAGTCAAACCAGACCCTGGCAGTGGCTCTGGTGGAGAAGCCTTGTGAGTAGGGGAAAGGGGAGCTTCTGAGGTCCCTCCTAATGCCCCTGGATCAGTTGTCCTGCTCCTCTATGGCCCTGGCACCTGGTAAGCTAAGGCCTTGAAGTCACTCAAGCAAAGACTTGAGTGGGATCTAGCCCTGCACAGCCCTGGGCTGTGTGTGCCAGAAGGAGAATCAACTGTTCAGGAATTCAAAGTCCAAACTAACGGAGGGAGAAAGGAAGTTACAAGGGCAACCTGTGGGACTGGAGAGGGCCAGGAAGAAGAGGGATGAAGGGACAGATTCTAAGGCCTCCTCAACTATATTATTGACCCACCACTATGTGAAAATGCTACCCCAAACTTAGAGGATGCAACAACAAACATTCGTGGTCTCACAGTTTCTGTGGACCAGGAATCCAGAAGGGCGCAGCTGGAGGCTCCTGCCATGTCTCTCAGGAGGCCAGCGCTGTGGTCTCAGCTGAGGTCCTGATATGGCAAGATCAGCTTCCAAGTTGAGTCACAAGATTACTGGCAGAACTCAGGTAGGACAGAGGCCACATTTCTCCTCATCTGTTGCCCTCTCTGTCCTAAAACTCATGACCTTCTCCTTTGGGTGCCACATGAGATAAGAGCAACTTGCTCAGAAACCAGGAACAAAGAGAGCCAGAGTGAGGGAGACCCAGAAAGGAATAAACTGAGGAGGAAAGAGCTTGTAGCTATATTTTATAAGCAAATCACGGAAGTGCACACCAGGGGTGAGGGTAGCTGAGAGCTGCTAAGCAGAAGGCCCAGTTTAGGCACTTATCTCTGAATTTCAATGTAACAGAAGATTCGGAGGGCTACAGAGCATGAAGATAGCTGAATTAATTGATTTCAACCCTCCCACGATGCAGCCAAGGAAAGAAGGATAAAAAGGGAAGCAACCTTCTGAAGGTCATAAGGCAGGAAAACAGACCTACTTTTAGATGTATCCTATGCCACATCCTACACCATCCTTAATTTTATCTCTCATTTTGTGTATTACATACATGTGACGGCAGCCCATAGTGTTATCTCACACATGCCTGAAGACATCACTAGGAAGCAGATGCTAGGATAAACCCCACTGTGCAGGGGGAGATTGGGGAAGGTCTAAAGATATGATGCCTTGTCCAGGGTCACATAAAAGGTCAGGAGGAGGAGCTGGGTCTAAATCCATCTGGATATCCTCACAGCTGAGACCCTAGTCACATCGAGGCATGTCACAGGGATGTGGGGAACAGTGTTGGGGTTGCTGTGTACACATAGGGAAATGTCATGGTGTGGGAGGAAAGCAGACAGTAACTCAGAGAGACATATGTGGACTTATCTGGAGGAGGTGTCAGGTTGGGACACCCAGGACATGACTTCCCTTCCTTGGTGATAAATCCAAACAACTTGGAACCCCATGACCAGGCACCCACATTCTAGCAACACCCTCCTTCCCAGCTCATTTGTTGAAAGACATTTCACAAGTAAAAATGTTCTGCTGATTACTATTCCCTAGAGGTCAAGGCTCTAGGAGGCCCCATAGCCAGAGCTCCCTCTGTGGCTACACAGCCCCTTCTCCAAGCCCAGCCTCAGGATGCCCTGTAGGCACAACATGCTGGAAAGAATGGGATATTGGCTGTGCTCCCATTCCAGTACCTCTGTCCATATGGAAGGAGAAGCCCAAGGCAAACAACAGAGAGCCCAGGTCAAGTAAACCCAAGACAGATCACCACCATGAGCACCCCTGCACCACCTTCCTCTTGAATTTGGGGGGAATAAGGACCTAGGCAGAAGCAGGTGGTGGGACATTGTCAGCCTGGTGTCCTGTTATAGCCATCCCCAGGACAGGGCTGGATGTGGGGAATGTGTGTGTCCAGGATTCATTCTGGTCTCCCAGTGACATCTGTCCTCCCAGGGTAGAAAACTGGCAGACTCAGGTCTGTCACAGAGAATCAGAGGCATTTTGGGGTTCTGTGTACACAAAAGAGATATATATTGAGGCATGAGGAGAATAGGCAGTAGCCCGGAGGGACATATGTAGTCTCATTAGAAGTGGGAAACAGGTTATGGACCCTAAGACATGACTTAACTTCAATGGTGAAAGATGCAAGCAGAACTGGGAACCCCAGTACTCAGGCACCCACATTCTAGCAACAGCCACCACCCCAGGTCACTTGGTGAGACATGTTTGTCAAAGAAGGATGTTAGCTACCTCTTAGGTTCTAGAGGCCAAAGCTGTAGGGCACCCACAACCCAGTAGTCTCTGTAGCTGCATCCCCCGCTACCCCAGGCCTCAGATTCAGGATACCCCTCAGGCAGAACATAGGGAAAAGCATGCTACACTGGTTCACTTGCTATACAAGAAACATCAGGGTTTTCATAAGAAAAAGTAGTTAAGAAAGCAACATGTTCTACTGTATCCTGACTTCCCATGGTCATGGCTTCAGGGGGCCCTAAAATGAGAGGTGAACTTTGGCTGTATTCTAACTCTCAAAGACCACAGACTTAGAATGACCGAGACAGATTCCTACAAAGGGTGCTATGTTGAATCTGACTGTGCTGCAGGAACATCAGGGTATTTATGAGGAGTTGAAAATGTGTGATACCAGTCAGCCAAGGGCAGGTGCATCCAGGCCAGTCCACACTGAGTCTCCTGTGCAGCCCCATGCCCTTCCTTCTGAGTGTAGGTAACAGAGACCTAAGGCAGGAGTAGGTGATGGGAGATTGTGACCTGGTGTCTTATCATGGGGGACAGGGCTACCAGGTGGGGAAAGGGTGTGCACAGTGTAAATCCTGGGCCCCCAATGTCATCTCCTGTCCTCCCATAATAGAAGGCTATATGACAAAGGTCTGTATGAGGTGTGGGGAGCAGAGTTCACCAGGGGCAGAATCAGCCTCAACAATAGCCAGGCAGGGTCTTGGGCTTCCTGCCAACTGCCAGGCACTGTCTTTACATACTCTATGCAGGTTGCACTGAGGAGCTGTAGAGTGCAAGACTCAGCTGAGTATCCATTGAAGAGGAGCCAGGGTCTGTCACCGCCAACAGGCACCAGCTCAGCCTCAGGGTGAGTGAGGGTACAGAGAGAACTCCACAGACAGGGCCTAGAGAACAACAGAGAGGGACATGGAGCACAAAGGACACCTCAACCACCCCCCTGAACATCTTAGGAGATGGTAAGGCCACAGTCCTGCACCCCAAGGAATCTGGGCCTCAACTCCTCATCCATCCCCATACCCTCTGCCCAGCCTAGGCCTTGACCAGATGCACTCACACTATCCACGTGGAGGCAGAAACATCAGGAAAGCCACATTGTCATACTTTCACTCTACTTCTGTGCATTCTAGATTTCATCTCATTCTCACTCCTGGGTCCAGGTGTCCCTGTGGCAATGGCCTAATTGTCCTTCTACACTCTCTCCAACTCTCAAACATCCAGCCTTTCAGGGCTCTGTGATGACAGTGTGGGTGTCCTCCTATAGAGACCCTGTTGCTAAAGATAAACTTCCATTTAGTCATCTAAAATTTGGGAGGTTTTTCAGTCACTCATGGGGTCATTCTCCAAATGTAGGGAGTTGCCACCTCTCTTTAGGCCTCTCATGCTGTGGCCCAGCCACATTCCTTGAGGTCACTCTCCCTCCTTGGATCCTATCTGGATCATTATCCAGCAGCACAAATTCAAACATGCCAGACTCACATGTGCAACACTGAGGGCACTGATTCCGAGTCCTGCTGGAGTATCTAGAGCCCACTGAGGCAGAGCCTGAAGTGAGGAAAATGGGGGCCAATGAGCATGTGGGGATGGGCTATGGCTGGGCAGAAACAATGAAAAGCAGAAATCATTGGCTGCATGCAGTCTGTGAACCCTTCCCAGAGGTGGCTGTGTGTGGAGCTTTCTCTGAGACGCAGTGGGAAGTATTTTGTCCCTGGAAGGAATATCGACCATTGGGTGCCCTTTTCTTGCAGCTGCAGGCCACCACTTCCAGCACTTGTGGCAGCTCCAGCTCCATTACCACCTAGAGCACCCGAGGGAGAGTCAGGGCCAGAAACCCTTTCAACGGCACACCAGGGCTGGAGCTCCTAGTGGCTCCACAGCTAGTTCCAGTCCCTGATCTAAATCTTGGACCTGTTTGCTCATATCTCAGAGTGACTCTTCACATTTCTTACCATTTCAATTGTGTTTTTTTTATTTTAGAAGTTTATATTATGATTAATTTTATATAAAATTCAGTAAGTGCAGTGAAGTGCAGTTTCAATGTTGTGCAGCCATCACCACTGTCTAGGTCCACAACATTTTCCTCATCTTCTGCCCATAAGCAGTCCCTCCTCGATCCCTTCCTCTAGTCCCAGGTGACCTATTCTGGATTTTTTTTAACCTCAGTACAGTCTGATTTTTGTTTGGCCACATCATATTGAAGGAACTGATTACATGTGGTTTTTGTTCGAAGAGGAAATCCCAGACATCAAAACTCACAGTAAACACTTTCATAACATTGGGGTTGGAACTGCTTTTCTGTGACACAAGTTTCAGAAGTCACAAGAAAAATTACTATCCCTCCTAGGGATATCCTAGGGATACTAGGGCTACTCCAACCTCATGACTCAATTTTCTTACTAGGACAAAGGAGAAACTCTTGCTTTTGAAAAGGGAATCATCACATTGGTCAGAAATGTCAGAGACATTCCACCTCCCAACAAACCCACACAAAAGTACAGTTGCTTATGTGGCATTTGTCTCCATCAGACTGACTGGGTACGACCACCACTGATGAGAATGTGGGCAAGGCAGATGCCCTGGCAGATCCCCTGGGAGATGTGGCCAAGGACTCTCCTCTCTCGCAGAACTCGTTGTCTTTTTCTTTTAGAACTCTTTGTTCTAAAAGTGTGCACCTTTACCTACCATGGCTAATGCCAAGAATTATTCCATCTGTGGAATTGCACCATTTTTCAAGATTTCTTTGCAAGACTCTCCTTCATAGCACAAGTTGGAACAGCAAGAAACTGGAGCCCTCACTAACATTCAGAAAGAACTTAGATAAATCTGCTACAGAAAATACTGTAAAACTGGTGCGGTGGGTCTGTCTGTGCCCACAGGGAAAGATGTCCAGGAAATTGTTTCCTGAAAAACAAAACAACAACAACAACAAAAAAAATGATGTATTCATGATGCTGTACTGAGCTTACAACTTTTTAAAATAACATTTATATGATATAAACATGCATACATAATATGTAAATGAATCTGTGTGAGAATGTGAGACAGAGAGACTTATAAGACAGGCCTGAGTAATGATCATCAATGATGCTCTCACGGGCATGAAGTGAAAAGCTTTTATTTCTTCATTAATTGGTATGTAAATATTTTAGAATAAAATATCTTGATTATATAAAAATATATCTATGAATTATCTATTTCCACTCATATACACTGTACATTCTCTGGCTTTTATTATTAAGAACACTTACTTATAGTTAGGTAATATTTTTCCAAGAATGAAATGCAAAATTCAACATGAATGAAAAAAATCTTATGAAGGACACAATCTTCCTATCAAGAAACAGTGTTCTCCCCGATGAGTTACTCATCATTCTTGTTCTACCTTTCCTGTGCATTTATTATTATTATCAACATGATCATCATCATTATTGTAGTTATACATAATAGTTGGGATCATTTTGACAAAATCATACATCCCATTTTCCATTGTTCTCCCATCTTCCCTACTCTATTCTTCCTGTCCTCCACTGATCTTCCTTATGTTCCTTTGTTTATTTTTTTATTAGTACTTTCTACATATACACAAAGGTGAAATTCCCTTTGGTTTCTTTATATATATGATTTTGTTAAATTCAATTCACATTTCTACCCCTTTACCATTCCTTCCCACCATTCTCTACCTCTATTCCTCTGATTGTCTCTATATATTTATGATATTCAATTTTCCCACCACCACCTCCTTCTTTCACTCATTTTGCTCTAGCTTCCATATATGAGAGAAAACACTTAAGTCTTGATTTTTCTGAGTCTGGCTTATTTCACTTAGCTTTATGTTCTCCATCTCCATCCATTTACATCCAATGCCATGATTTCACTCTTCCATATGACTGAGTAAAGTTCTATTGTGTATAATATACTACATTTCATTAATTCATTCCTCTACTTATGGGTATCTGGGTTAATTTTTTAATTTGGGTGTTGTGAATTTTGCTGCTATAGTCATTGAAGTGGTTTTATCACTATATAGTATGCCCATTTTAGTTATTTTGGATAAATATCAAGGAATGGGATAGCTGGCTCATATGGTATTTCCATTTCTAGCTTTTTGAGGAATTTCTAACCTCAGCTCCAGAGAGATTGTACTAATTTGCAGACCCAGCAACAATATATCAGAGTGCCATTCTGATTGGAGTGAGATGAAATCTCAAGTGTAATTTTGTTTTCTATTTCCCTGATTGTTAGAGATGTTTAACATTTTTTCATGTACTTGTTGGCTATTTGTGTTTCTTCTTTTGATAGAAGTCTAATTCTTTTGCCCATTATTTATTTGGCATTGGGTTTTCTGAGATATATATATATATATATATATATATATATATATATNTATATATATATATATATATATATATATATATATTTGACATTAATTTCCTGTCAGAGGAATAGCTGGTAAAGATTTTTTTTTCAATTTCTATTTTGTAGGCTCTATCTTTGTGCTTTTAATCATTTCCTTTCTGTGCAAAAACTTCTTAATTTAACGGTATCACACTATTAATTCTTGTTCTTGAACTTCACTGGTCTTACTGAGGAAATCAGTGCTTGCACCTACATGATGGAGTGTTGAACCTGTGTTTTCTTTTAGCAGTTGCAAGGTTTCTGATGCATTTTGATTTGACTTTTGTATAGGATGAGAGAAAGAGATCTGTGCATTCTTAGTGGCTAAGTTGGGATCAGGTCAGGATCTGCCCAGTCCAACTGTCATCCCTTGTGCATTTGTGAGGTTGAAATTACACAATGGACACAGTAGCCTCTGCTGTTGAAAACTGCACTGTTTTTCCTCCCATTACAATGCTGAAGGGAACATCTGTCCATAAATCTAACCTTTTGTGGAGGATCCCTAGAAGTAGAGTTTCTAGGTCAAAATGTGTACATGTTTTAATATATTGGCCATTGTTTGCACACCTAAAGTATCCTCATGGAGCTAAAGACTTGATGGCAATGCAGTGACTGTAACAACACAGGCTGGGTAAATTGAGTTTGGATCAGCCAGTACTGGAGACCCACCATGGTCCCTGGGAAGGAACACAGGGATAGGGAATGCCTGAACCACCTCCTCCAACTCCATAATTCAGCTTCACAGAAAAGTGGCTGGCTCTGCATGAAGGACAGAAGGAAGAATAGGACTTACTTCCCAGCTTGAATGTTCTAACTCCAACCACGGAGCCCCTTCTTACTCAGGGAAGCTCCTCCATGGGAAGGTCAGTGGGTTATAGTGACCACCTTGAATGGAAAGGAGCTGGGTGCAGTTCTTAAGTGCAACAGCAGGACCCACTTTAAATTGATGAGCATGAGAGGCCTTTATAAAGCACATCAGCTGTTCATGAAAACTGTACCCGTTCAGAGCATTAAGAGTGAAATGAGAGGCACCTCCATATTACTCTAGTAGGGACACACACCCTAGTCTGTGACTTAAAGCATTATGCAAAGTGAAAAAGTTACTCCAAAAATATTATGTGTGATTGGTTCTATAAAAAACCCTCCAGAATATTTCAATTCAAAGACAAAGAAAGTAGAATAGAGTTTTCCTAGGGCTGAAACTTTGAGGATCGAGGTCCATAGTAGGGGTCTCCTAATGTGTAAATGATCTCTTTTCAGACACCTATCAAGACTGAATCATGAAAAACCAGACATGTGTACATACCAATATGAATAAAGACACTGAATCAATAGTCAAATACCTCTCCAAAAAGAAAAATTCCAGGCTTAACTGAGGATTCTATCGTGTACTTAGGGAAGAATTAACACCAAATCTTCTTAAAATCTTACAGAAAATGAAACTGGAAGAAACACTTCCAAACTCATTTTATGAACAAGGAATTACTGAAATGCCAAAGGCAGACATAGTTATTACAAAAACAAGAGCAACAACTTAGGCCAATATCCCTTGTGTCCATAGACACAAATATTCTTAACAAAATACTGGTAAAACCCATTCAACAGCACATTCACTAAATTATCCACTAGGACCAAGTGAGATTTATCTCAGGAATGCAAGAATGCTTCAAAACACACAAACAATTCAATGTAACAAACCATGCTGCAGAATGAAAGATAATATTAGATTATCCCAATAGGTGTAGAAAAAATCATTCTTAAAAAAAGTCAACATTCTTTCATGATGTGTTCTCCAACAATTAGGTAAAAAAAGAATGCATCACAAAACAATAACGGTCATACAGGATCTGGCACTTCAAACGTTGTACACCAAGGGTGAAAAATGGAAAGCTTTACCTTTAACATCAGGACCAAGGTGAGCTTTCCTGCACTCAGCCACTTTTATTTCATGTAGTGCTGGAGGTCCCAGCCAGAGGAATCAGGCAAGAAAAAGAAATCACACACACATACACACACACACACACACACACACACGCAGGAGTTGCCTCTGCTGGCAGATTACAAGGCCTGTTTATAGACAATTCTATAACCTCCTGCACTAAAAACTGGTAGAATTAATTAACAAGTCCAGCCAAGGTTCAGGAGAAAAATCCATGTGCAAAACACATTCCTCTACCTTCAATAATCAAATATCCAAAAAAATGAAGATTAATATTACACTTATGGTGGCATAATAAAATAGGAACAAATTGAGCCAAATCTATTCAAAGAAAGCAAACTTACCTGTATAGTAAAAATTATAAAACACTGATGAATGAAACTGAAGACATATATGGATGGAATTATATAGTGTGCTTATGGATTGGAATAATAAATATTATTTGAATGCCTAGGTGACTCAAAGCAACAGATTCAGGGACATCTCTGTGAAACTATCAAAGGAAAATTTACTTAATATGGAAAGTATATCCTTTAATTTACATGGGACCACACAGTAGCATGAATTGTCATCACCTTCTAAGAAAAAAAAAGGACAATCAAGAGACATTACAGTACTTGATTTCAAGTACATGTAAGAGTCTAGGATCCAAACTGTGAGATTCATACATAAAAACTGATACACAAAAAAGAGAATACCATATGAATATGGAGCACAGGGGAGAAATCAGACACATACCCATGCATACATACTCAGTTACTGAAAAGGCACAAAGAACTGACAATAGGGAAGGTCCCTTCCATGTATGGAACGAGGAAATATGGATATTTACATGCAAAGGAAGGAAGCTGGACAGGTATCTTAAACCATACGTAAACAACAGCTAAAAATGGATTAAAGACAGACAAATCCACATAAATCTCATCTTGACAAAGGTGCCAAAAGCACACATTGGAGAAACGACAGTCTCTGAACCAAATGGTGCAGGGAAAACTGGATAGCCATGTGTAGAAGGATGAAACTAGATCACCTTTCACTCTGCACAAAAATTAACTCAAAGTTGATCAAAGTCCTTGGAATTAGTCCAGAAACAGCAAAACTGCTAGATAGGGAAACAGTGGCAACACTCCAACATACTGGCAGGAGCACTGATTTCCTTAATAAGACTCCCAAAATTTTTTTTCAATAAGTGGGATGTCACCTAATTAAAAATCTTCTGCACAACAAAGAAAATAATTGGGAGTGCAAAGAGAGCCTACAGAATAAGAAAAAAAATGTTTTTCTAGATACTCTTCCAACAGTCCAAGGAGATTAATAACCACAACATATAAAAAAGATCAAAAACATAGCACTACAAAAACTGATAACCCACTGGATTAATGGGGAAAAGATCTAAAGTGGCATTTTTTGAAAGAAGAAACTCAAATGGCCAACAAATATTTGAAGATGTGTTCAACACTGATATTTCATCTGTCACCAGTCAGAATGATAATCATCAAGAATACAAATAAAGGGCTGGGGATTTGGTGGTAGCATGCTCACCTAGCATGCATGAGGCACTGGGTTCGATTCTCAGCACCACATAAAAACAAAGATATTGTGTCCACCTTAAAAAAAACTAAAAAATGAATATTAAAAAAATACAAATAAGAATAATTGTTGAGGATGTAGTGGTGGGGAGTACACTTACACATTGTTGATGAGACTGCAAATTAGGAGTACCACTATGGAAATCAGTTTAGTGATTCCTCAAAACACTAGAAATGAAATTGGCATATGGCCCAGCTATCCTGCTTCTTGATAGTTATGCAAAAGATCTAAAATCACATACTAGAGTGATATATGCATACCAATGTTTATAGCAGCACTATAATCAAGCTATGGGACCAGCCTAGGTGCCCATTAACAGATGAATGGATAAAGAACATGTGTTATGTACACACAATGGAGTTCTACTTAGCCATAAAGAAAAGTGAAATTATGTCATTTGCTGGTAAATGGATGGAAATGGAGAACAACAGGCCAAGTGAAAAAAAGCCAGGCTCACAAAGTCAAGCGTCAAACGCTTTCTCTCACAAGTGAAAATTATAGAGAAAAAAGGGAAATAAATGGGGGCATCTTGCAAAATTAGAAGAGAGAGCAGTGGAAACAGGACATTAAGGGTGAGAGAGGCTGGGAAGCAACGGGTAAGAACTGGGGAATAAACTTGACCAAATTATGCTGTGTGCATGTATGAACATATCATAATACATTCTAATTTCATATATATAACTATCATGCATCAATTAAAAGAAAATAAATGAGACTTGGCAGATGGTGGAAGGCAGCAAGGCAGCAATTCCAGATCTCCTCATAGCACAGAAAGGAGGCATGCCAGAAAAGCACACCTGACTGATGGGTGACCAAATAAATGTTCTAGACTCAATATTACAAAGTGTGAGACCTGGAGGGATTTGAAGAACAGTTACCAGAGTGGAAGGTAAGCACACAGTTGCCTAATTTGTAACCCAGACCAGGATGGGAAAAGGGGAAAGGGAGGGAGAGAGAAAGAGAGAGAGAGAGAGAGAGAGAATCACTTAAAGTCACTAAAAACATTTGGAAGGCCAAATACAATTTAAAATGTGATGGTTAACCACAGGGCTCAACAAGTTAAAACCAAATTGTGAAAGGAAAGCTGAGCCAGGGGTTCATGGCCATCTCATTACAAGACATCTTTCCATGTCCAGACAGCTGCAAACTAACCAGAGGGACGTCCCTGCATTGGGACTTCTTAGGAATTCATCATTCATTCAGCCCCACACCACTGAAACCCCACCACCACCACAAAGAGGAATGGGGCTGAGTGGACAGTGCAGGGAGTGTGCCAACCCACAGCTCCACAACTCAGGCAAAGTTGTGGGGTGGGTGACAAAACATTGTTTCCTGGCGTGAGCTACTTGCTTTTGCCACACTCTCCCACCATGATGATATTCATAATAGCAAGATATGGAGTCAACAGATGAATGATGATGAACATGTGAGAGATATATGGAATATTATTCAACCTTCAATAAGGAGGAAATTGCCAGGTATTGTAATGCTCGCCTGCAATCCCAAAAGCTTGGGAGGCCAAGATAGGAGGATTGCAAGTTCAAGGCCATTATTAGCAATCTACTGAGACCTAAGCAACATAGTGAGACCATATCTTAAAATAAAAAACAAAAAAAATAAAAAGACCTGGGAATGTATCTCAATTAGTAAAGTGCCTTTTCTTTTAATCAACAGAACACCCATCTCCCCCCCAAAAAACCTGCAGGTTCTCACTTACACATGAAATCTAACAATGTCAAACTCATAGAAACATGGAGTAAAAAGGTAGCTTTCAGGTACTAGTTGGTTCTAGACATGGGGATTTGGGTAAAATGGTGTAAACTTTCAATTACAAGATAAATAAATCTGGACATGAAATGCACAGCATGTTAACTATAGTTAAAAACAATGTGTTGTGAAACTAAAATTGCCAAGAGAGTAGGTCTACAATTTTCCCAACACATACAAAAAATGTTAAGTATATGAGGTGATGAGTATGTAAATCAGATTGTGTAATCATTGTAAAATGTTCATGGATAATAAAATATCAAGTTGTACATATTAAACATACAAAACCTTTTTTCAAAGGAAAAGAAATTTTGAAAGGCCAATAGTTACACCATTTTTATTTAAGAGTAGCAAAACTGTATAAACACAGTTTTCAGAATCATCAGTAACATATGCTTACTTCTGTTATTTAATGTATTAGTATATTATTTCTGTTCTTCTAGAAGATCAGGATTTATGCTACACCTTCAGAAAAAGGGAAAGAAGTTACCAAGCATGCTTGTTTCTCTGAAAAACATATTTGTTTCAGGCCATTTTTCTTTTAAAACACATTGTTCAGTCAAAATAGCAACACTAAGATATAGCCATGGACTTGGATATGGGGGTGCATCCCTGTATTCTCACTGACTCATGAGGCTGAGCCAGGAAGATCACAAGTTCAAGGTCAACCTGGGAAACTTTGCAACACCCTCAGCAATTTAGTGAGACCTTGTTTCAAAGAGAGAGAGAGAGAGAGAAACTCACATGGTATTGTATTTGTCCGTGTAATTATTATTGTTTTGTAAATTATTTTGAAAGTCCTACCTCCTAACAGGAACATTAAGGTCTTTATATTAATAACTCTTATATCAAGAGGAAACATGAACTCTCTGGGCCTGACTGTGCTGGTGATGGAGGAAGCCATTCTCGAGTTTCTGCTGGTCTACATGTAGGACAACAGATCTAGATTCCAACTTCAATTAATTCAAAATATTAAAGGCTGGGTTGTTCAAAGCCCAGCCAAGATGGCTTTAGAATGCTGATTCTCAGGAAACAAATTTTATCACAAAATTGATTTACTTTTACTTTTTCTTGATTATTCTGCTTTCTTGGAGCTGGCACATAAACCAACCAGGTATTTGCTTGTCAGTCAAAAGACGTTGCTAGGGCAGAGTCTAAGTGGGGATAGAATCTAGCAGCTCTAAGGAAAAGACCAAACTGCTCGTGAATATGTCAAGTAACTCTGCATCCTCTGGGTACTTCACTCCCCATTAGAAAACTTCTCTAACATCACCCAAGACATCATGCACATTTTCTGTTTCATATTTATGTACTTCAGTTATAGGGCATTTTCAACCAGTAGCAAGGTAGTAATTGCCCTTCCAATAAAAACTGTCTTGGTCAGAGTCTCAGCAGTCTTCACTGGAAGGTGCTGACAGGTTTCGCAAAGGCCCAGGTTCACACTTCAACCAGCATTATTTTATAGAGGATCTGTTTTTTCCAGAACTCCAGGTTCTATCCTATGCTGTTTGAATCCCATTTCCTGTGTGGACTCAAGCAATCTTCCCACTCTCATTTAGAATGTCTAATTAATAATGCAGACTTACCTGCTTCTGCTGTACAACACTAGATAGGGGAAATGTTCCCCAGTCAAACAGTATCCATTTCCATAAAACCCTCAGAGGAATGAGATACGATCTTATCATGAAGGCTTTTTAAACATTTGCTTTCATCCACATGTTCCCCTTAATTCTATCAAGTCCTGCAGATTTATATCCTAACTCCTGCCCCAGTTAGGCCCTCCTCATGGTGCATGAGGATCTTTGTGAAGGAGTCCCAGAATTATCTCTTCTCAACTCTTCTGACCATTTTCACCCCATCATGTGTACAAGAGACCATGACTCTTCCATCAGGCCTTGTGCTGATCAGGTGGTGGGGCTATTGTCCCAGGAGACTTATGGTCAGGTTTCCTGCATTAATTTGAAGTAGGATGGGCAAAGTATATTCTATCCTGGGACAATCTGGGGCATCTAGTAGGACAACAAAACTTCTGGGAGTCTTGTATTTAGCTTTGATTCCATTAGCATCTTTAGTAATTACCCTTCTTATATAGCATCTGATTTGTTCATCCCATTTCTTAAGAACCAAATAAAGACCTCACCCTGCTGAGATGAGCCCCTTGTCTCCCCTGTGTCCTTGCTTATTCTCTTGGGAATTTGCCTAGCCTTCTTCTCTATGTGTAGTTTCAGCATAGATTTCCCTCCTGGGAAGGACTCTGATGGTAAGTGTTGTACCTAAGGTTTGCTGGAAAAAAATAGCCCACTGTGAGCATTTTCCCAACACCACTCCTTGGTCGGGTCCCTCAGATGAAAGGCTGGAGTTTCCATGGGCCACCATCTAAGCTTGGTCCTTCCCTTACTTCCATTTAAGACAACAATTAACAATAACTGAAGCGTTGTATGTTTAACTCTTTCTTAATCTCTGCATAGAAGTATTTATAGAGACTGACTGTGAACATTTAAGGAAATTACAACTCACCAACTCAGAACCTTCAAGCACAAAATAATAAGAAACTAAGTAACTAGAGCTTTGATCCTACTTACACTCACATGAAATGTGTTTGTGTAAGTGGCAATAATTTCTAAAATTGGACAGTTGTTATGGGAACAGAAACATGCACAAATTATTAAAATTGAGTTTAACAGTATGATCAAACTCATAAAAACAACCACAACACAGCATAGGTGAAAACTTGGAAGAAGTGGGGGCAAAAACAAAATCCAGGAGAATGCTCATTGCCACACCAGGTGACACACATTGTTTCTGAGCAGGCAGAACCCCTCAGCACCTAGTGTAGGTAATTCTAAAGGCCCTTTAAATCCCTGAACATATAATTTTTCATACATGTGTGTTCAGATTACTGCTCTTGAGTAGCCTCATGAACTCTTGAATTAATGACAGGATTTCCTTTCTTTCCTGCTGTGCAGCCTGCCAGCATAGAATGTGGATATGTTCTTCTAAAGTACCTCAGAAATCCTGCTATAAGAATCCATGGAATCTGCCCCCCTTGAGACACATAGATAGGATTTGAAAAGAATTTTGTTTTATTTTTCACATTTGCATCTAGTAAAGAACTTAAGTTTCCTATAGCTCCTTCACATCCTTCCGTTCTCTCTAGAATCAACATTGCAAATAACCCCAAACAAGATAAAGCTTCAAAACCCCTATGTATTTAACAAAATAAAGTTTGGAGCATCTGACAAAAAAACCTTCCACGCTAAGGTCAGGAGCTTTGTGATGTGATTCCTGCTGCAAAATCCACTTGAGTGCTTTTCTATCTAGGAGTGGTGATGTTACCTGGAAACAATCCCCAAGACCTCCTAAAGAGAGGTTGCTTCTCAGCAGTGAGAAGGCACTGTCCTCCAGCTGAATGGCTCTTTGTGTGCATCCCCTGAGAATGACTGACCTTGTTCCTTCCAGCCCTGGCACCAACACCATGCAGGCTCTAGGTTACTGTTTTTATTAACACTGTTGTTGAGGTATAACTGTCAAATTAAATTTGTTATCCTTAAGGTACAAAAGTTGATTTTTTGATATACATTCACACTTTGAAATGATCACCACAAACTCATAGTCACCATTTTCTTCTGTGTATGTGTGTGTGTGTGCGTGTGTGTGGTGAGAATACCCAAGATCTACCTCCATAGCAAATTTCACACATCCCATATTAACTATATTCACCATGCTATACATTAGATCTTTAATAATTACCCTTGTTATATAACCACATTTATAAAAAGGCATAATCTTTTATCCAACATCAACTATCCCTTTGTCCCCCTCCCCCTGCCCAACACCTACCATTGACTCTCTTTTTCTATAAGTTTGACTATTTTAGATTCCACACAGAAGTGTTTTCAAGAAATATCTGTCCTTCTGTGTCTGCTGATCTCACAAGCTGATGTCCTCAGGGATCCATGCTGTTACAAAGGAGAGGATTTTCTTCTTGAAGGTTGAATAATATTATACATTTGTGAAGCATACATTCTACTATCATGTACAACTAATAAGAACAAATAATAATGTAACTATCAAAAAAGACTGAATAATAACTGGGTGCAATGGCACACACCTATAATTCCAGTGGCTCAGGAGATCAAGGCAGGAGGATCATGAGTTCAAAGTCATCCTCAGCAACTTAACAAGGCCCTAAGCAATTTAGCAAGACCTTGTCTCTAAATAAAAAAGAGCTGGGGATGTGTCTCAGTATTTAAGCACCTCTGAGTTCAATCTCCACTACCAAAAATAAAAAGAGTGAATAATATCTTATTCTCCACCCACACACACAGCACACATTCTTTATTCATCCCTCAGCAGATCATCAGGTACTTAAGTTGTTTCCATACACTGGCTGCACAAATATGGGGTTCCTAGATCAATCATATGGCAGTTCTACTTTACAGTTTTTAAGGAAATTCCATACTGTTTTCCATAATGCCTTAGTAACTTTTCTATAAGTGGAATGTGGTAGGGCATATTAATTTGCTTAAAGTCTTTTTTTCTTTTTGTTGTTGTTGTTAATAGAACACAAATAACAATTTAGAATCTAGGCTGTATATCCTGAAAAAAGAAGTTCCTTTGATTTCTCTTCATGGAGAGTCCCACTCTGCAAATTCTATTTTAAGACAGCAAGCATGTATTTACCAGTTTGGGATTTGTTAATGTCAATGTTTAACATGTTTTAACACTTTTATTGTGAAATACAGTAAGAAATTTTTTCATATATGTAATTCAATCTTCTAATGTTACAAATCTAAATCTGATACTTAACCATTAGCCCCACAAATGTTTTCTTTTATCTTTACCATAATATTAATGTCTAAAGTCTATTTCTGCTCACACATATCTATCTGCAGGCAAAAAAATAAAATTAGATTTGAAATGGAAGTCAGATTACAGACACACTCCATCTAAGAAGTCAGGGTGAGGCTTTAAGGACGGGAGCACTGAGTGGCTGAGTGGTAGAGTGCTCAGCTATCAAGTTTGTGGCCCTCAGTTTCATCCCCACCACCACCAATTAACAAAAACAAAAAAACAAACAAACAAACAAAAAACAACCAGATTCAGTGCCGCTAAATATCTAGGGTTTACTAATGTTCTTCCTATTCAAGATAGTTTTTAACCTCTGCTTACATTTTGACCCATTTCCCAGGTTTCATCTTGGAAAAGCAAATTTTGGTGGTGAGTGAAAGGGTTGAGCCCTGACTTGTCTACAGTTGGCAGATCCATCACAAAAATACCAAAACCTCCAGCCAGAATGCTTTAGTGTCTTTGAGGGTGAGAGGACACATATCTCCTTGTCCTTGGGGTCACCTGAGGCACATGGGGACACTCTGCCTCAGGCAAGGGTGAACAATCCTGAGACAATGAGGAAAGGGAGGAGGGTTTGTGATTTTTCTCACAGAATGTTCAAGTTGGAATAAGCCTCCACCAGCTCTCTGCCATCACAGATCCAGGCATGGCAATGCTCCCATGATGAACCTGAGCTCAGGAAGCGCATTCCCTGCTGAGGCAAAGAGGAGGACAAGGGGAATGCTGGGCCCTTCTCAACTGCACTTTAGTATTTCAAGGTTACCTTTTTCTGAAAGCCCCTTATCTGCCACCTGTGTTCTGTGAGACTTCTAGAGATCATGAAGATTTCCAATGCTAACTTACCCCAGGAGCTGGATGGCTTCAGTCCACTCCCAGACTGGCATCTTTGGTGCACTATCAAGAAGCTACAGGTCTTGAACGTCTGAGGACTGAAGGTGTCTCACTGTTGCAGCTCTGAAAAAGAATGGGAGGAAACTGGCATTGGACTCCTCTACTTTCAGTGTCAGGCACAGTTGCTTCCTTACTGATCCACTGGACTTGGAAACACTGATGGCTACTGACTCATGGTTGTTATTGTTTTCATTTATCCTTTTCCTGTTTGGAAGTATGCATGATCCTTATAACTGAAAAACATGTATGGTGGAATTCATGCAGTTCATAACTGAGAAAGTTAGATGCACTGCAAGTCTCATAATTCATAATTCATCCTTCATTAATCCCTGCTGCAAAATGTGCTGTGGCAGAATCCCTCAAGTAAAAAGAATTCAAACTATAAGAAATTGAATATTGGTAACAGAGATTGTCCACTGGAAGTGAGATACTGAGGAGTAAATGTCATCGTCACTTGGTAGGCCCAATCCCAGCAGTACATGCTCCTGTGCTCACCAAATAACTGTTAGAGCTTGGAAGTATTATTATAAATCAGGATATCTCCATTTTGACACCAAAAGGTGTTATCTGAATTTTGTTATTCCACATTCCAACTTATTTTTTCATAAAGCAAAGTTAGTATCCATCTCATGGTATACTTAAATGTTACAGTATGATATGATTTAGATATTAGGTGACCCCCAAAAGATCATGTGTGAGCTAATGCAAGAAAGATTTGAAGTGAAATGATTGGGTTATGGGAGTCTTAAGCCAATCAGTGCCTTAATCCCTGGATAGTGATTAAAGGAGTGGTGACTGTAGGCAGATAGGGTATGCCTGCAGGAAGTAGGTCATTGGGGACATGGCTTTAGTATACATTTTATTAACTGAGCTTATTCTCTACCTGCTTCTTAATCACGTTCTGATCTACTTTTCCCCACCACACTCTTCCACCATGACATTCTGCCTCATCTTGAGCTCCAAGGAATGGAGCTGGCTCTCTATAAACTGAGACCTCTGAAACCATGAGCCCCAAAATAAACTTTTCCTCTTCTAATTGTTCTTGCTATGTCTTCTGGTCTCAGCAATGAAAAAGATGACTAAAACACAGTAGTTTCCTCTTGTCAAAGATTTTACTTTCCATGGTTTTACACACCCATGAATTACCCATGTCATTCCAAATTACAGAATTAAACAATGTGTAAGTTTTGAGTTGCTCACCATACTGAATAGAATGAGCAAATAAGTCAATGTCACTCTCTGTCCTGACCCTGAAGTGAATCATCCCTTTGTCCATGGATCCATGGGATTCATGCCCTATAGGCAACCGCACCCATCAGTCCCTTGACAACCATCTGGCCATGAGATAAACTGGGAGGATCTGCACTGCTTGTACATAAGGGACAGTAGTATATGTAGTTTCAGACATCCATTGGGGATCTTGGAACAGATCCTCCAGGATAAGCGGTTCTACTCTGTTATTAAAATTACCAATGATCATCTCATGCTTTAATGTAATTATTTAAGTCTTTCCCTTCCAACCAAAACAGAATTGGAACATGACTTTCTTTAAGGAAGTTTCTTTGTCATAGGCTCCTCTGATATCTCTCAGCTGTGGAGACATGGGGTTCTTTCATTTCTACTTTTCCACATAAATCATTTCCTCTGCTGGGTACCCTGAAACTGTCTGCCTTTTGCCCTATTCCAAATTCTGTGGGAAAGGGCATTTATTTAGATAGCTCCCTCTTCTATGTAAGCTGCATGCCACACTGGAAAGTCTCCTTCAGTTCATCCTCTGTGACCCGAGGGCTCCAGCATCAGTTCTGATTTTCTCCCTATGCCTTGACTAATTGAGTCTGATCACACCTGTGTTCATCAGAGAACAGCAGAAAGAGAGTTGGAGGAAGTTTGTGTGTTCTCTCTCTGATTTCTGTTCTCTGAAATTCTACTAGGATGTTTTAGTGTCTGGGGGTGCAAGGGACTCACTTGATTGTGGCAGGGATGTATAGGGTGGGGAGTGCTTAGAAATTATGAGAGGTTGGGATTTCCCCATCCGTGTGGCATCAGGAGACACATTTTAATAAATACATTTCACCCCAAAATTAACATTGATTACGTGTTCATGTACATGAAATATAAATTAAATATCTGAGTTTTTATACATAATATATACAAAATATATCATATCAATTGAAGCAATTCCTTATACCAAAGCCAAATCCTTCTTTGTGCAAATAAATTAGAAATTTTCTACAACTCATCAATATGAGCTGGTGTTTTGAAAAAAAGAAAAAAAGTCAAAGAGGCTCTCCAATTACAACAAAATAGTTGACAAAAAGTAAATCTGTGTTCAAAAACATAAATCTGTATTAGAAGGCCTTTGCTTACAAGAAAAGAATGTAACTGCAAGTATGTTTGAAGACCAACTGTTTAAGACATAAACATACTTTCTAAATTTGAAAATGAGCAATAAAAAGTGTAAATAAAACTTTCTAGGGTCCTAGAATGAAAGTTTCAACTACTTTGGGAGATAAGCACACAACAATATTCCTGCATACAACAAAATTTTTAAAGAACATTACAGACATCCTAATTTCCCCCATTGCATTGGAGATATATAAAAATAAAATGAGTATCCTCAGATTTTGGATATTAAAAAGGGAAGATTTAATTCAACAAATATCTCAATGTAAACAATCTCCACCAGATTTTATATTATATTCTGTCTCTACTTCTTGTATAAATTGTCTTTTAGCACCTTAAAATAGCCATAGTTGTTATTAAAGAATAACCATCATTTTGGGGATCTTGTAAATGTGATTGACAGATTTTTCATAGTACAACACATGCACACGTGGAAGTCACTTTGACAGTGGAGTCCAGTGAAAGATGATTTAGCCAGTGCAAATTAATTTAAAATTGTTCAAGGTCATCTCACTGGGTCATGAGCAATAGCCAAACATGACAATTCTTTCAACTGAAGATGAGAAGAGCTATAAGTACCTTTTTAAAACATAATATTAGGGGCCGGGGTTGTGGCTCTGTGGTAGAGCGCTTGCCTAGCATGCACAAGGCACTGGGTTTGACTCCTGGACACCATATTAAAAAAGTCAACAAATAAATAAAAGTAAAAATAAATAAAATAAAACATAATATTAATTTGCTTTCATAAAAGTCATGAAAGTAAACTTGTACTGAATTCTGGTTTTGATATAAATGCAATGTTGAAACCTAAAACAGTGTCATGAGTTTCAGGTGATCCACTTTCAATTCACCATTGTTTTTCAACTGCTTTCATGTGGGGGAGGAAATTAAACACTAACTATAAAAACTTGTGGGCTTCCATCTACTGACCCTTCCCCCTGGCCTTCCTCTTGTTTCCCCCTGGCAAGTTCCGTGTTGCGGATCATGAAACATAGCTAGGTAGATAGGTCCATTCTGTCCCCAATTGTGGGTGTCCCTTTCTTTGCATGTGTCCTGGAGATTTCTCTCCAGAAACTACCCGTGACTGCACAAAACCTCACCTCCCTCATGCTGCAATGATGAGCCTCCACCTGCAATAAATGGGTCATTCTGTCCAAGTCCTGCTGAAATATGACATGAGGAAGGAAAGAAACCCTTGTGAATGGCTTACTTGAAAAAACATTCCTGAACAGCCAGGGACAAAACACCCTCCCTGACCATCAGGTCTTCAACAGGCCTTTTCCTCACCATGGATGAGGCACCGGCTCCATCAAGTGGAGGGAAGTATGATTGTGTGGCTCCATCAAGTGGAGGGAAGTATGATTGTGTGGGATTTCTATTTTTCATTTCACTCTGTAAATGATCACCAAGGCAAACTGGTTTTATGCAATGCAAACAACATTGACTCACTGTGATTCTGCAAAAACAAAAATTCTGAAAATACAATAACTGCCATTCAAAATACTCATCAGAGGAACTGGATAATAGAATATTCTGTTAGTGGGAATATAAACCGATAAAAATCACTTTGGGAAACAGTTTGAAAGTGTGCTTAAAATTTGAACACACAACCAGGAATGGTGGTGAGCACCTGTGATCCCAGCTACTTAGGAGGATAAGGCAGGAGGATCACAAGGTTCCAGGCCAGCCTGGCCAAATTAAAAAGCAATGGAGACACAGATCTGTTGTAGCATGCCTGAGGTTCTGGCTTCAATCCCCAGTAACACACACACACACAAAGTTGAACCTTTGAACCTCTATCTAGCCACATGATCTGGTATTAAATTAAGGGAAATAAAAGTGCTTACAATGTCTTTTTCAGAAATGCCACTGCAGATGACAATTTCAGGAAACACTGCAGATACCCATTATCAGAGGATTGCATGAACAAACTGTAAACTACCTATGCACTGCCATTCGAGGCTCAAGTGTAAGCACAGGAAAAGCATGGAAAAATCTGAAAATAGTTACTGAGGTGAAACAGAAAGAGTGCATACTCTATGGTATGTTTTAAATACAAGATGCAAATTAATAAAAAATGTCAGAAGCAGCATACAGGCTTACATTGCTCCTTGCCATTCTTCAGGGAAACTCTGTCCTTCTCTCAGAATGGAGAATTTAACCATGGATGCATCAGGGCCTGAGGGGGTAACAATACCATTAACTCCTAGAACAGAAAGGAAGCCCTAGTTGCCCTGTTTTTATAAATTATGTTGACAGGTACACATGTATGTGATAAGAAGCATTCAAATAATGCATTTCTACACAGCAATATAGAGAATAGCCTAAAAATCGTTTCATGAAAGAGAAAGAAAATGAAATACAGCACAATGAGGTAGTTTGATATAGCCAGCTACCCCCAAATTGGAACAGGATGTTTCCTTGGGATCTTGGCACAGGATCACAATTTTTACTAACCTTTTCAACCCACCCAATCCCTCCCCAAATTCTGTCGCCCTTGTCTCTAAGCTCCTAACAAAATGAAGCTCCCACATGGACCATGAGCAGGTGAACAGGAGGGATGGACACACAAATATTACATGAAAGCTTTTTTGGGCTCCAGCAGCAGCAATGTGCACAGCACCCAAGGGAGAAGCTCCCACATAGACCATGAGCAGGTGAACAGATAACCCCATCCAGGGCAAAAAAGGAGACTGGACCAGGACAGAAACAGCATCCCCCAGTAGAGACCACCCCGGTCTCAAACCATTGTTTTGGAATCTTTCTTTTAACACTTGCCCCAATTTCTTCTCCCTTGATATCTAGGGTCAGGAACTCTTTCATTTTTTTCTTTCTCTTAATCTATCTGAAACCCTTTCCTAGGAGGCATTTTTTAGGACCTGACCCTGAGATCACATGAGAAAGAAGAAAGCAGCCTGGACCTCCAGCAGCTGGCCTATCAGTTGGGCCTGCTGTTGCCAGGACCAGGTTTGACATTCATAGCCTGGCCCTCAAGGTGACACTTCACCTTCATTAAGGTGAAGAATAAACAATTTCAAGGAGCATCAACATGCACCAAATTCAATGTGAAATGAGTAATCAGGACCAAAAATGAAGTCTGATCTCTAACCATGTCTGAACACAGATGAAAGGTGAACATACATTAATTCATATAAGCGACCAACATCCCCTATCTGGTGAACTTAAATGACTGCTGCTTCACCCCTAATTAACGTTCACCTCCCTCCAGTCTTCCTTTTTCTGCATAAGATGTAAGAAGACCACCACCAATAGAATTCCCTGCTTCCTGATAGCATCCACTCTAGAAGAGAGCCCCTCTGTCCTTAAATGTCCCTCACTCCAAGTCTTTTTAACACTCTTTACCAAAAGTGATCCCAGTGTTCCCGTTGTTTTCCCTGACTGCTATGGGGACTACACCAAGTTGTGTTAACACAATTGTGTTCTTAATTTTGGTTTTGGTTTTGTCTAAGGGTCCCTGACAGGATGCATGAAAACAGAGAACTCTACTCAGGATGGTTAATTTTGCCAGGGAAGTTGAGGAATGCAGTTATTCAATGTAGTAAGAACTGAGCTGGACCTAACAAGTGAGAAGCAGCCTTGGCCACATAAAAAATAGGTTCATTTCAGAGAAAAAGTTCTCGTCAGGGCCAGGGATCAAGGGCTAGAGCAGGTCCACAGAAGGAGATATGAACAGTCCCCACTGGTGCACCAGGCTGTCAAGAGAGAGGAGCCAGAGCCAGGAAAGGCCCCAGAGGAGCTCTCCTCTGCAGGCCAGCAACTCCCTTCAAGGGTGCAGTGGCTATTCCCACTGGAAAGACTGCTCTTTGTATGGACTGACCCTGCCCTACCCAGCACACATCCAGTGGGATCCAGCCACTGTGATCATGAGAACCAAGCTTGATATTGTTAACACACGCACAAAGTGTGGGGAGAATGTTCTCACAGAGATGACGTGTTCAGATCTGCAAAGTCACAAAGATAGATGGGACACCGCAGGGCCACACTACACTTTACCCCTTCTGTTTCTAAGGGTCCCTGGAGAGGCTTCTCAGGGATATGGGGAAAAGGAAGGATGTCACAGAAGGTGCTGAGGTCCCTAGATCCCCAATTCTGCCTTCAACAAAGTAGATCCACTGGTAAATGATTTCTTTGGAAAATGCTCCAGGGCTATGGTGGTGGTAGTGGGGGCACTAAATACAAAACCATAGATTCAAAACAGAACCCAGAGGCCTGACTTGACTGGATTGACAGATACCTGGAAAATTAGGAAAGCATATGTCTGGATGTGTCTGTGACCTTGTTTCCAGAGAAGTTGGCATGTGTATGGATCCGAGAACAGAGTTGGAAAGACCCACCCTGAAGATGGGTGGCCCCATTCAATAGGCCAGGGATGCAGAGAGAACAAAGAAGTAGAAGCATCTTGTGCATACCTGTTCTCCACTCTTCTGAAGCAGGTATGTATTTTGGTGTTGTTGCCTGTGGACATTAGACTTCAGGTTTTTTTTAGCTTTTGAACATGGACTTGTACCCATGTTTCTCTTCAGGGGTTTTCAAGCCTTCAGCCTTAGACTGAGACTGCTTCATGGGCCTCTCTCTCTGATTCTGAGGCTTCCAGCTTCTTGGACTGAGCAGCTACTAGTTTCCCCAGCTCTTCAACCAGCCTGCAGATGGCCATTGTGGGACTAGTCAACTACTCACCCCATTAGTCAATGTAATAAATCCCCTCTAATAATTACATATAAACTCTCAGTTCTGTTTCTCTGAAAAGCCCTAACTAATATACCATCCTTTGAAAGTTTCAAACTAATACACCATCCTTTGAAACTTTTTGATAT
>NW_025999871.1:0-17955 GCF_001458135.2 Marmota marmota marmota
TATATATATATATATATATATATATATATATATATATATATATATGTATGTGTATATATATACATATATACATATACATATACATATACATATATTTTTAACTGTAGTTGGACACAATAAATTTATTATTATTATTATTATTATTATTTACTTTATTTGTTTGTTTATATGTGGTGCTGAGGATTGAACCCAGGGCCTTACACACACCAGGAAGTGCTCTACAACTGAGCCACAACTCCAGCCCTGAGACTTTGGTAACAGTTATTGGAGGCATGCCAGTGTAAGAATACTTCCTTTATAATCTCCCAGCATTATTTACTTTTGGTAGGGCTGACACAGATACACATCTCAAATTACATTAAAAGAATCATTGTCTTTCCTTTAAACATCCACATGTTAAGTAGTAGCTAGCAAAAAGTGAAATGCATGGCACTCACACAAGTGTTATTTAAATTACTTCAGAGTCCATCTCATTCCCTGTCTTTCCTACCCCCTATCCCTCCCTTCACCTCCCCCCTCCTTTGCCTTATCTAAAGTTTCTCCCTTCCTCCAATGCCCGCCCCTGCATCCCCATTATGGATCAGCATCCTCATCATATCAGAGAAAACATTTGGCATTTGTTTTGGAATATATTCTCCAACTCCATCCATTTACATGCAAAAGGCATAATTTTATTTTCTTTTAATGGTGAGTAATATTCCATTGTGTGTGTATACCACAGTTTCTTTATGGGTTTATTTACTGAAGGGCATCTAGGTTGGTTCCACAATTTAGCTATTGTGAATTGTGCTGCTATAAATACTGATGTGGATGTGTTACTATAGTATACTGATTTTAACTCCTTTGGGCATAAACCGAGGAGTGAGATAGCTGGGTCATATGGTGGTTCCATTCCAAGTTTCCTAAGCAATCTCCATACTGCTTTCCAGATTGGTGTTGCAATGGGCAAAGTGCGACATCTGCAGTTGAGGGGAGAGATAAATAATGTCCATGCGCTAATGTCCTTTCCAATGATTTATTCACTCAAAATCACTCAGTACAATTTCACTGTATAGGTTCTTAATCAAGAAATGACAATCCTTAATGCTAGGCACTGCAATAGACATGATCAATTTAAAGCAAACAATTTTAAGTTAATTCTAAATACTGCAAACATACATAATCTATTAGACCAATTACAGACATTCCCTCTGCATGCTAAATTTAAGTGCTAGATTTAAGGTCTTAAGTGAGGTCTTGAGACCAGCAGATGCACACTCACTTAGACTGCAGTGACTGGATCAGGAATTGATGGAGGCTACTCTTGGTGTGGAGCTGATGGCTGGCTGAGGAGATGGTCATAAGGAGATGTCACCATCCTTACCAGGGTCAAGAGGCTGCTGTAAGTTTGAGAATGGTGAGGATGATGCAGAGGATCAGGCAGAAGAGGAGGAGAATTGTATGTCAGTCTGGATCCTCATCAGGCTCTCAGGCTTGTGTGCATAAAAGTGTCAGCAGACCCGAATGTCTGTTTATTTGCTCCATCATTTATACTAAATTTGGGGAGCTTCTGCTCACCCTTCAGGCCCCTATCAGCTGTTAGTAGGTTTCTTAGTGATGTCTTACATCTTAGAATCAGGACATATGGTTTGGTAGATTTTGCCCTAATCTTTTATTAGGAAAAAGGCAAATGACAGTGACTTCCCTATGAGTTTTATCAAGTTGTGAAAATAATTTCTTTTATCAGGCTATGCCTGATGACAGTCTTGAAGAGCGCTGTAGGCTTGCCTGGTGGGACTGCAGTTTTATTTTAAAATGAAGTTTTAAAATGGAGTTGCTTAGGCTAATTCTATCCTTACAATTGGCTTCACCAATTTGCAGTCCCTACCACAATATATGAGTGTGCCTTTCTCCCCACATCCTTGCCAACACTAATTGTTGTTTGTATTCTTAATAGCTGCCATGGTTCTGATTTGCCTTTCTCTAATTGCTAGAGATGTTGAACATTTTTTCAAATTCTTTATATATCCTAGAGATTAGTGCTCTATTTGATGTGAGTGTGGTAAAAATTTGCTCCCCATTCACTTCCCTAATTCTTTCTTTTGCTGAGAAGAAGCTTTTTATGAAGACAGGAATGTGTGAGTCTTTGTGTGCAATGATGGTCATGAAAAATAGTTCTGTATATGTGTACTATGAATTGAAGTGCATTCTTCTGTCATACATAACAAATTAGAATAAATAAATAAATTTTAAAAAAATTACTTCAGAGTACTCATTAAATTCCCTCAAAGTGGATGGGAAAACAAATTTGGTAAAGCAAATTTTCTATGGAAAATGAACAGAAGCAAAAGAGCTATTTGGGGAAATACACCAAAAGAAAAAGATTGTGACTATCTCTTGACAAGGTCCATCCAGGTTGGTGTGAATTAGGGATTATGACTATAGATGTCTCCCTTTGTCTGAAAAGGAATATTCCTTTAGAAGTGCAGGTGTACCAAGGTAATTTCTGATCAGCTACTGACACCAATGCCCACTTTAACATGGGATTTACTTGTAGATGAAGCTCCTTGAATAGAATGGCCACTATTACAGTTCTAGGGACCATTGTTCTCCTGTTCTCTTCCCCTTATCTTTCTTCTTCCTGCTTACATGACTAGGTCCAGGAGATGTTCAGGTGGGATGGCCAAAGATGTGAAGCAGATGGGGGTGTGTGGATGGAGCAGCCCAGGACACATAAACAACTTTTATAACTCCTTGGAGGAAGGGACAATTCTGGGACAGATTACCTTAGCAACAGGTTGGAGCAGGAGCAGGTTATCTTGATAAGAGTGGAGGGAGGGCTCTGAACTCATTTCAATGCCTCTGGGGCAGTCTCTATCTTCCCAGACTCACTCAAATTGGCCTCCTTGATCCAGCCTTACTGGATTTACCTGTGTATACTGACTGCCTTTTAATTCTGGCTTCAGTGTCCTCACAACACAGAATGGAGGCAGTGAAGGTCACAACTGGCTTAAAATATCATTATCTGGATATTCACCCAATTCAAGCCTCTTAAGAGAAAGAAGTGCAGAAACTAAAAATATTGCTTTTTATTGCTTAAAAGAATAATTAAAAGCTATGCCAATAGATGGGTAGACAAAAAATAATGTAAAAAGGGAACAAACTATCCCAAACAGTCCTCAAAGCTTCAACAAGTGATTTCATTAACACCACAGTTTAGTGAAGGAAATCCCAGAGAAGAAATTTAGAAAGTTCATAATTAAATTGTTCTATGATTTTTAAAAAAGTATGTAGGAAGTTAAAGCACAAAACAAAGATATTGGAAGAAGAAAATGTAGGTCCAACCTCCAGCATTTTGGCACAGAAACTGAGTTCCTTAACAAGACTCCTAAAGTATAAGAAATAAAATATAAAAAATCAATAAGTGGGATGGCATTGAATTAAAAAGCTTCTTTACAGTAAAGGAAACAAGTAAGAGTGTTATGAGAGAGCTCAATGAATGGGAAAATATTTTTGCCACATGCTCTGCATGGCATTAATATTCAGGATATAAAAGAACCCAAAAAACATAACACCAAACCCCCACACCCAAAAAGAAAACAACAACAATAATAGGAAACACAACAAAAACAAATAACCCAATCAATAAATGGGAAAAGACCTAATCAGACAGTTCTGAAATGAAGAAATACAAATGATCAATAAATATATGAAAAATGTTCAACATCTTTAGCAATTAAAGAAATGCAAATTAAAAGTATATTGACATTTCATCTCACTGCAGTCAGAATGCCAATTATCAAGAATACAAATAACAATAAATATTGGTGAAGATGTGGGGGAAAGATACACTGATACGTTGTTGGTGGGACTGCAAAATCACTCTGGTAAGTAGTATGGAAATTCCTTGAAAAACTTGGAATTGAATCAGCATATGACCCAGCTATCCCACTCTTAAGATATGTCAGAAAGATCTAAAGTCAGCATACTACATTGACACAGCCATATCAATGTTTATAGCAACACCATTTACAATAGCCAACCTAGCTATCCTTCAACAGATGAGTGGATAAATAAAATGTGGTATATATACAAAATGGAGTATAACTCAGTCATAAAGAAGAATGACTTTATGACATTGCCAGAAAATTGATGGAACTGGAGACTATCATGCTAGGTGAAATAAGCCAGTTCAGACAAAGTCAAAGGTCAAATGTTTTCTCTAATATGTGGAAGCCAATGCAAAATAAGAAGTGGGGATAAAGAAAAGGAAAAATCATGGAATAGACGCAGGGAAATGTAGAAAAGGGGGGATGACTGAGATAGTGAAAGACAGTGGAATGAATATGACCTATTTTTATACATATATAAATATACTGCAGTGAATCTCTCCATCATGTATATCCACATGATACTAATTAAAAAAAACTGTAAGTAAATAGTAGAATGATCAGTAGAATAGAAGGAGGCAAACAGGAGTAAGGAAGGGGGAGGGAAAAGAGAAGTCCTGGGGACTGAATTAGAACAATCTATGTTCTATTATATACAATTATGTCATAATGAATCCCAATGTTATTTATTACTGAAAAGAATCAAAATATAGTGCACAAATATGAAATGAAATTCTAGTTCTTTATATTTAAAACAAGGAATTCTCTAAAATATTGATATGCTCTTAGCAATGTGTACAAACAACTGTCTTAAATAACAAAGATTTTACATTTACCAATATAATTTTCTATGTTTTCGCTGATTTTATTAGGGCTTATTTTATTTTATTTTGGATTTATTTTTGATTGCTTAAAAGAATATTTAGTTTCCACAATAATTAAGGTTTGTTCAAATCTTTAATTGTTAAGTCTTTTTTTGGTTTATTACTCTGGTTAAATTAATTACTATTTTTACAACAATAAGACATGTTTTGTTGATAGAAATATTCTGAAGCTTTAGACATCTGATATTCTAGATATAAAACTATAAATCATGAGCATTGTCTTAGCATATTATAAAAGTAAAAGCATTGTTTTGCTGCATTGCTAAACTCTCCATGTAGTATTAGTATCTTATATATTGTTTCTAGTTATTTTAAATAACATGAGCCATGTCTCTGCAGTTAATAAAGTGGTAACTTTGCCTTGTTCATCTTATATCACAAGATGAATTTCATTAAAGATATTAATATAAGATAGGAAAGGCTGATTTTTTAAAAAGTTTTCTCAATTATACTCTTTATGACAGTTTGCAAAGCATATTTAAGATATGATAATGTATGTATGTGTGCATTGATTCGTGTGTTATTTATTAATTAATTCTTATAGTCTGTATTCAAAAATTTTGCAGTTCTGTGGAATGTATCTAAAAAATTCTACAGATGTTCTAAAATGTGATGATGAGCTTTGTACCCAAATGCTAAGGAACGTTTGTTTGTATAAGACAGTCTTTATCTAACAGGCACTGTTTACTGCAAAAATCTGAAAGAAGTTTTTTTGTAGACATATTTTTTGATTAGATAAAAAGGATAGAACTAAAGGAATTATGTTTATTAATTCAAAAGTACTATACAAACTGGAATTGCTTTGCCTGTATCGGTGTCAAGATTCTTAACAGTGGATTGCTACTAACTTTCGCCTAAGAACTACTGTTTCTAAACCTCTTGTTCAAATTTGGATAAGAAGAGTGGTCTTTTGATGCTGATTCATAGAGCCTTACTCTCCCTCTAACTGGAGACTAATCAGATCAATGAGTGGGACAAAGCTCCTGCTTCATGGAATCTTGCTTGATAAATAACCATCAATATCTTCAGAGGAAATCATCCAGAGATGGGGGAAGTTAAATAGTCACTTAACTAATTTAAATAGTCACTTGTCAAACCCCATCAACATCCACAGTCAGGCTAAAGAGGAGATTTTTTTCCCTTGAATTAACACTAAAGTCTTTCCCATCTGCAGAACTGTTCAATATTTTAGACTTTGTCTCCTTCAGGAAAAGGAATCTGGCTCCTCATGCTTCAGAGTTCCTTGATGGTATCTACACACTGATCCAATAATAAACTGTCAGCCAGATGACACCACAATACCCACAAGACTGAGGCCTACATAAGATGAGGGAGTTTTACCAGGGACCCATTAATATTACAAGCCCCAAGTTGTACCCAATACCCAGTTTCCTGATAAAAGCTATTTTTTACTCTCTGAATTTCCTCATGCTGAGAATGGACACCAAGAATCTACCCACAGGCCCAGCAAACAGGAACTGTGACATGTTCCTTGGCTAGCACAGCCTAGCTAAATCTGCTAATCTAGAACCCCTGGAGAGACAGACAAGCTGCTTTTCCCAGTTCTGGTCAAACCGCAATAAATCCGTGTTTTCATTTTGCATTTTGTGTTTGTTTGTTTATTCTGCATTGGGGATTGAACCCAGGGGTGCTTAATCACTGAGCCACACTTTTTATATTTTATTTTGAATATAAAATAAGCTGCTGAGGGTCCTACTAAGTTGCTGAGGCTGGCCTCAAACTTGTGATCCTCCTGCCTCAGTCCCCCAAATTACAGGTGTGCACCTTTATGCCCATATCATTTTTCCTTTTTATGTTTGCTTATTCCTTACATGGGGTAGGGGGTGGCAGCCAGGTTTAGCCAGCTGGTATCTAGGCAGATTCCCTGGCTTGGCTACCAATAACAAATTCTTCGTGGTGTGAACATTATGGATTGTACTTCCAGAAATCTACTTGATTTAGCCTGACATAACTAGGCTATATGGTGGTGGTGGTGGTGGTGGTGGTGTGTGTGTGTGTGTGTGTGTGTGTATGAGAGGAAGAGAGAGAGAGAGAGAGAGAGAGAGAGAGAGAGAGAGAGAGAGAGAGAGAGAGANGTGTATGAGAGAGAGAGAGAGAGAGAGAGAGAGAGAGAGAGAGAGAGAGAGAGAGAGAGAAATAGGGAGAGTATGTGTGTGTTTGTGTACATAAACCCTCCCTTCTTTACCAAAAACAAAAACAAAACTAAAAAACACTGTAAATGGAATTCTACTTTGTGTATTCATACCTGGGTTTAGTTTCTTGGGCTGGCCTGGACAGCTGTAATATAACCATGAAAAACTTAATTGAAACCTTTATGCCTTAGTTTCTTCTGTAGAATAGCAATGGCAGTGGTAATTACCACATGAGTTATTGTGAGGATAAATCCTTAGAAGAGTGCCTGTGTAGGTTCTGCTTGACATGATTCCAGGCAAAACTTGAGATATAAACATCATGATCCTCTTGCGTAACCCTGGCTGTGTTTTACTCTAGCTGTGTTTTCCTGCATAGGTTCTCATCAAACCATAAGTAAATAAAACCAAAAGAGTTGTTTGTAGGACTTTACAACTGGATCCTGGTTCCAGGGCTGCCCCTGTCTCTTCAATATTACCTTATGATAAAGCAGATAGACTTCAGTCAAGTTGAAATCAGTTTTGTCCTACGCCATAAATATGCTCCTCTTTCTGGCCCAAATGGTGGGACATCCAACTGGTATTGCTGCCACTCTGAATCACACTTCTGTCAGTCTGTCACTGAGCCTTTTGTCTTTCTTTTGTCTTATAGCACCTGAGGGAAATCTTTATAATCTTAGTTGTTCTGGAACAGTGCCTGATACAGAATAAACACTACAAGGTTTAGCTATTATTTTTCTTTTATGCATGAGTTTTTCAAAGAGGACTTTTCCCATCCTCTTGGGAGTAATTTATTCCCCCCTCCTTTCTCTTTTCTCTTATAATTGTACATAGTATTTTATGGCAGAAGTATGAAAATGTGATAAATTAAATACAGTGTAGAAAAGAAAAAAGAGCAATGAACTTGTCATTAAGGAAAAAAAACAATTTTGTTGGATCAATGATATATATAAATGAGAATGTGAGAGTTGTATAAAGATTCCAGAGAAGGAAAAGATTTTAGGTGTGTTGAGAACATGATGGCTTCAATTAGATTATGGAAGATTGCATGGCTGGTGAAAGACTGTCAGGATGGGGGCTGAAGTAGTAAAGTGGGAGGAATCCCAGGCTGCAGAGACAGAAGAGTCAAGCAAGAACATGTGGTCTGAGGACAATGAATTGACTACTTTGGTTTGGGCAGAGAATGGGAAAGAGAACTGAGGGCTCCAAGACAGATCTTGAGCCAGTAAGTTGATTATAATTGCCCCATTGGGTCCCAAAGATCTCCAAGGTTGCACTTGGTAAACAATTCTCCCTCCACTGCTCTAAAGAAGGCCTTGGCAATGCCCAAGGGCAGAAGTGGTGTCTTCAGCCTTAGAGTCAAGTGGTAGTCTGACAATACACTAGCTCCTTGCTGGTCAGCTGGCTAGCTTGAGCAGGGTGGCTTACTGGTGGGGATGCACCCACCTTCTAGGTTTTGAGCCTTATCAAGCCCTCCGCTGAAGAGGAACAAGCTGTAATCATGACTTCTCCAGGACAGAACATTTGATCCAAGGTCTCACTCTACAAAGGAAATCAGCAATATGAAAGAATATGTCTAACTCAGAAATCTCCAGATGCTAACAGTCTCAATAGGTTCACCTCAACTTTGAAATCAATAGAAAGAATTGAGGGTGGTAAATTCGGTAGTTTTCTTCCCTGGAGGTCTGGGTGAGTACTGACAGGGTGGGCTACTCTGATTTCACAGGAAATAAAAACACAAAATAAGAAATATTCCACTAGGCAATTAGCCCTGGATTTCACTCTGATTGCTACCTAGTTTCAGGACAAAGAAATGTTAAAATCTGGCAAAAATACATATTATCTCTGATAAAGACTTGTTTTCTATGATGTATCCATCTATCCACACAGGAAACTACAAGCACATTGTCAAGAATAAAGAAGCTGACTTGCCTCTCATTCTTTGCAACTGCATAAATTGTAGGGGAACAAGACTTTATGTAGAGTATGAGAGTTGACTTAAAGTAATTTTGAATATTATGTGAAAGGAATAGGGTTCAGACCACAGAATGATTGAGTCTGTGTAGGAGATGGTTTGGAGACTGGTGGAAGAATGCTTTGATATCTAGTAAGGTTTTATAACTGGTCTAGTCTCCCCAAAACTGCACATGCAGACATAATAGGAGGAATAAAATTAGATTCAAATTGAAGAGGACATGGTTTAACTATGTAGGTGATGGGGAAGAAAATTGTATAATTTCCTTTTTTGCTTAGACAGACATTCAACTTTCTGGCTTTAATGTGGTTCCATTATAGTCTGACAATAACATTAAATTAGAAGATAGGCTTAAGGATGTGATACTAACACTATTGAGAAAAAATGAAGACGTTTATTATTATAGACAACATGCAGAGACACATGAATGTGCACACATAGGGAGACACAAACACACAGAGATGAACATAGGTGGTCACTGACCTTTGTAGTACAAAAACCAAAGATACAAATGTCAAAATGTTTTCTGTGTGTCAAGGAGATTAGGAATAGGGATTAAATTTTAGAAAGATAATTTACAGTTAGAAAAATGTAGATCAGGGCTGTATAGGATGCTCCAAACCATCTGTCCAAACTATGTCTTTAAAATAATTCAGGAACATTTTTACAATATCCTGAAAGATCAGCTTTCAACCTCTGAAAGAGCAGGAAACTTTCAAGTTACCGGAATATCACTTACTTTCAGGAAGACTATTTTTCACATGGCTCTCTTTTTAAACATTTTCTTTATACTGAGGCACAATCTGCCCTGTTGTGAATTTTACCTGAGTGGTGGCCTTTTGAGAAGAACAAAGCAAATTTACAGCTATTCCCATAAGACAGATATTTAAACACAGATACAAGTGTCATGCTTGAATTAAAATATTCACTCTTCTAGTCTAAAAACTCAAGAAACACCCCCTCTTTCTCATGCAGGAGGTTAATAGGTGTCCTTTTGGGTCAATTGTCCAATTGGTTCAATTGTCCTTTGGTTCTCTTTTGTCTACCCCCAGGAACTTGCATGGTTCTCCTTATGCTAACTGATCAGTGCAGAGTCTTAGGTACTATACTTTTATTTCAATACAAAGTTGTAGAAGGAGAAATCATGAACACAGCGATGTCTGGGAAGCAAATGTGAATCATTAGGAAACAATTGTATCAGCCTAACATTATTTCTGTTCTTTACTGGGGTGAAAGATTTGGGCAAGGTGAAAGGAATTGGATATTTTCAAGCTGTCACCTTCAGTTGAGGAATGTGGAAGCCAGTAAAACTTGCCTGTTGTAAATATTTTTTTTCCTCAACATTTGGAGGACTGTCAGTTGGGAGGTTTATTTAGGTGCTCTGCAAATAAGTTGGCCCCACCTTCCAGGGTGAAGTCATTCCTGAGTTATGAGATGTAGGACTAGGAATAATGTATGGAATCTTCAGAGGTCCATTATCAGATTCTGTGTGTGATGGAGCTGCCAACTGTTCATGAAAGACAGAACATACTCTCGGATTCCAGGGAGATTCTCTCTTTATGATTTCCAGGTGTGGGCATAAGATAAGCCTGAACAACTAAGACCATGAGAAATGCTCTATGAGGTATGGAGAAAGTATCACACTGCAGCCACTGGTTCTTGAATGACAGATGTGTGGCCAATACAAGGAGAGTAAGGTGAGTCATGCTGAACACAGAGTCACTAGCATCAGTCTCAGAAGTTTAATAGAACACTTCATGTGGATATGTATACCGATACTGTAGTTCTGCACCTCAGCCCATTCTCAGAAGGACCCTAGAGATTAGAAAGTAGTACACAGCCTCCAAACACAAGCTCCTGTTCAGGCAGAAGATAGTCAACATGATTGAGCAAGGATAGTGACTTTGAGCTACACAGGATTGGGACTCTTCTTTCACAGTTGATTCCAAAGAAATATGGACACCTCCACAACACAGTTTATAAGTAAAACTGAAATTGCTGTAAGTCTTCATGCTTTTCTAAGGACCTGTGTAAGAACTGTGCACATAGGTTCCTACAGGTTCAGGGACATATGGAGCACTTTCATGTGCTAGTCTTTACTCTCAGTACTAAAACTACAAACCTGAACAAGATAGGTCAATCTATGAATCTTATGTTAATTATGGAGACCACAAACTAGTGAAAAATCTCCAGAAATGAATGAACAAGAAAGAGTGAAAATAAATTAGGATTTACAAAGAAAATAGTTAATTTGATAGATTAAGGAATCAAACACAGAAATTCCCATAAAGATCAAAACAGGAACCAAGAGATGGAAAGAAATAAAGAAGGAAAAAAAACTATGGGTGAAGAAATGAGGCAAGAGCTTCATTAAACTAGTTCTCATTTTGAGATTCTTTATAGGGGAGAGATTACCAGATGGCCACAAAGATCTGTGCAGAAACGATCTTTAGATTCTAAACTAGAGTGGTGAAGGTATATATTATAATTTTCATCTAGTCTGAGCTTTCATTTGGTAAATTTCAAAAGTGCTGCTGCCTTACACTGAAGTTTTGGCCAGTATCACCCACTCTTTATTTAAATAACTATCAAGCTTTCAATTGTGGTTTCCTCCATTCTATCTGTTCAACTGAGGTTTCAAAGCTTTCAAAGCTGGGTTCAATTTTCCCTATTCAGTTTTAACTTATATACTATGGTGTCCACTTATTGCTTTATGACTCTTTGCTTCATGATGTTGAAATCCTTTTGGATTACATTTCCAACATTTTTCATGTAACCATCTTCTGTGTCTACCTAAGCATACGTATATGTTAGTATAAATATCATTGATAAACATATGAAGCAGGAATAGTTACAACCCTTTTGTGCAGATTCTTTCCTGATAAACAGAAAATAAATATTTCTGGGACATTTATGTGCACTAAGAGCAGTACCGGGATGTAGAACTTATTCACCATTTCATTCAAAGATACTTATTAAGACCCTTTATTTCTCCAGGCATTTCATGGGGAAAGAGGGATAAAATGATAAAAGAACTAATCAGGCCCAGTTTAATGGTATATAAAGATTACTAGTGTAGACAGACAAGTGTTAAAAGTATATATTACATAAATTGGCACTTCAGAATGTTTGAGATCCTTTAGTCCAAATCAAAATCTTGTGAAATAAGGATTTGTTTGCTTTGCTTTGCTTTTTTACAGTTAAGTGATTGGAGTCTCACAGAACTGAAATTTCAGAACAGGTGATATGGGAAGTAATAAAGTTGATATGTAGGGATCTGACTGCAGACTTCATTAGTTAATTTACTAAAATGTTCATCCAAAACCCATCATAAGTATGTTGGTCATATTACATGTGTATTAAAACTTTCTCTTTACAATTTATATTTTCCCCATCTTTTGTATAAGGGCATGAACCATGGTACCTAAATACTTTACTGGAATAAGTCATCCAGCACCAAAGCACTATTAATGATCTGTCAGTACAGCAGACTTAATGAAAAGAAGAATGTGTTAATTTGGCAAAAACAGCTCATGTTGAGCATAGGCTAAGCTTCTATTGCTTAGGTTTTTTTTATTTTTCATTTTTTTGGTTTCTGGTAAATTTTCTTATATGGTAT
This sequence comes from Marmota marmota marmota, assembly GCF_001458135.2. Lineage (NCBI taxonomy): Eukaryota > Metazoa > Chordata > Mammalia > Rodentia > Sciuridae > Marmota > Marmota marmota. Next base: position 12,498 of record NW_025999871.1, read on the forward strand.
TTAGATTTTAACCATAAGGAATATCAATATTTCAAGTAAAAAGCAACATTATGCATATTTCACTGCCATAGTTTATTAAAGTGTGTTGACCATTAATCCTCTGGGTTCTTAGAGGAAATAGATTTTCATCAGATGTAATGGGAGAGTCAAATTTTTCACTCAGAAAATGTTCCTTAACATGTAGTGTATATCATGAACAAAAGTAAAGTGAATTTATCCCTAAGAGAGGACATTAGTATTTTTAAACTGACTCTGTTGTGCACAGGCTTGGAGTAGGATACAAAAAGACGTCAAGTGAGTGTGACAAGTGCTAGAGAGAAACTCTGCAAAAAATATTGGACTATAGAGGAGATAACAACTCTTCCTGGGGAGTGGGAGGATGGATTTATCACTTAGATAAACAGGTGGGGATACTCCAAAGATGATGGCTAATCATAAGGAATGTATCTGTTATGAATTATTTTTGCCCTAAAGGGATGCATCTCTACTCTTCCTGGTCCTAAGTGACAGATGGTCGTTGATCATGAGCAAGGATTTCAGGATTGGTGTATTGAAGTTATTCTCTGAATAGAAGAAAGTGGAGGAGCACCAGAAGCCTATTTTCATTTTTTGTGGTGCTAGGGATTGAACAGAGGGCCTTGTGCATGTGAGGGAAGTATTCTACCAACTGAGCTATATCCCCAGCCCTGGGAGCCCAACTTTTGATCTCAGCCTCATAAGTCCTGAACATCAGCCACTGAAAAATGCTACCTACTACACCAAGAAAATGACAAAGAGAACAACATAGAATACTGATGTTATGTTTTTATACTTTAGATTTTTTATACTTTTGTGGTACTGGGGATATAATCAATGTTCTATGCATTCCAGGGAAGTACTTTACTACTGAGCAACACTCCCAGTGACAAATTAGATTTTTTTAAAAAGCAATTTTTCCATGAATGCATTGGATTCTTGTCTCAGTGGAGGGAGGCAATACATCATCTATATGTTCAGACAAGGAAGCATCATGTCAAAATGATTGAATAAATTGCCTCAAATCATGGAATACATAGGCAGTGGGAATAGGGCTCACAAAAAGGGCCATCATTCCTAATCTCCACACTACAGAAGAGAAGAGTAGGAATAGAAGACTGAATGGAACTGAACTAAATAGCAAAGTGTAAATTAAATGTATGATTTAGGAATACATAGGGAATCCATGTAGGAATACACAGGCAATAGTGAAAATTATATTTTAATTCCATTTCTTCAGAAGAGGCATCAATCTTTTTCTGTTTGGGCAAGTAAAAGACTATGGGAAGTAAGAATACCAGTATTGAAGATGGCTTCATTTTGGTGGGCTTCTCAGACTGGCCTCAACTGGAACTCACCCTTTTTGCTTTTATTTCAATTTTCTACTCTCTGACCCTCTTTGGCAGCATCAGCATCATTGCTCTCTCAAGACTGGACCCTCGACTGCACACACCCATGTACTTCTTCCTCTGCCACCTCTCCTTCCTGGACCTCTGTTATACCACCAGCACTGTGCCCCAGCTGCTGATCAACCTCTCCAGACTTGACAGGACCATCAGCTATGGAGGGTGTGTTGCCCAGCTCCTCATATCTCTTGCCTTGGGCTCCACTGAGGCCGTGCTCCTGGTGGTGATGGCCTTTGACCGCTATGCTGCTGTGTGTCGTCCACTCCACTACACAACCATCATGCACCCTCATTTCTGCCAGGCACTGGCTATTGCCTCCTGGGTGGGAGGCCTCATGAACTCTCTGATTCAGACAGGACTCATGATGGCCATGCCTCTCTGTGGAAGTCAGTTGAATCATTTCTTTTGTGAGATGCCTGTATTATTGAAGTTGGCTTGTGAGGGTACAGGAGGAACAGAGGCCAAGATGTTTGTGGCCCGAGTCATAATCTTGGTCTTTCCTGCAGCACTGATAGAAGGCTCCTATGCAAACATTGCTCAGGCAGTGCTGAAGCTCACGTCAATGGCTGGGTGTGGAAAGGCTTTGGGGACATGTGGCTCCCACCTCCTGGTGGTTTGTCTTTTTTATGGCTCAGCCATCTACACATACCTCCAACCTACAACCAGTTACTCTGAGAGTGAGGGAAAATTTGTTGCCCTTTTTTATACTATCATTACTCCTATGCTCAATCCTCTGATCTCTCATGATTCACAATAGCTAAGTTATGGAGACAACCTAGCTGCACTTTGAAAGTTAAAGGGATAAATAAATTGTGATGAATATATACACAATGAAATATTACTCAGTCACAAAGAAGAAGGACTTTATGACATTTGCAGGCAAATGGATAAATCTGGAGAATATCATGTTATGTGAAATAAGCCCATCTGCACAAAACAAAGGTCAAATGTTTTTGTTGACATGTCGAAGCTAAACCACACTAAATGGGTCGGGGGAAGAGAAGTTCCATAGATTAGACAAGGGAAATGAAGGGAAGGGAGGCAGAATAGAAATAGGAAAGACAATGATCTCACTCACATACTTTTGCTATATACATATATAAAAACACCTAAGTTAATTCCACCATCCTGTACATCCACAACAATGGGATCCTAATTAGAATAAGATATAATCTATGCATGCTCTATTTTATCAAAATAAATTCTACTGCCATATATAACTAAAAAGAACCAATAAAACATGCCTCTTGTATTTGGATTTCCATGTCATTCCTAAGATTTGGATATTTTCCTCATATTATTTCATTGAAATCATTTTGCATTCCCTTACGTGACTTCCTCTACAACAACAATTCTTAAAGTTCATCTCTCAAAGTTATTTCATATTTCTTGAATTTTCTTGTTGTGGTCTCTTAACATCTTTTCTAATTTTTTGGGTTTATTTTAAATATTATATACTTTTGGGGGGGTTAATTTGTTTTTTATGTGGTCTAATCTATTAACAATGCTTTCAACTGGATTTTTAATTTGCTTTATTGAGTCTTATATTTTCAGGATTTCTTTTTGGTTCTTTTTTTCAGAATCTCGATCTCTTTATTGAAATGATATTTCACTTGTTGTATTTTCTCTCTCAGATAATTTCTTATATCTTCTTTTAGTTCATTGAACATTGAACTGTCAATTATCTTTATGTTTTATATAACATTTTCTCCACTGTGGCGTCAATGGGTTCAGCTATGACATTTGGGGCTATTTAGTGTGGTTCTATCCCTTGCTTTTTCATATTATTTTGTGTGTCCACCCACTTCCTGGATGATTATCTCTTCAACTTTTATGGAAGGAATGACTTAGTAAGCTACTTTCTGTTAAATTCCCCATGTGGGGAAAATATTCTAGTATTAATATTCCCAGTCAGCGTGTATCTGCTTCAATGCTCAGTATCAGTACCAATTTGAGAGAAGATACCAAACTCTAGTAATTACAAATCCTTGTACTAATCATCAATTAGGACACACAACTTATTGAAAATGTCCTCCACAAGTCCTCTAATCCAAATATGAAATTGTAGAAAAGTTCTTAAAAAATTGAGAAAATAGTTATTAATATAGTAAAATTACTATTACATTACATAGAGCTTGTAAAGGGGAGAAGAGAAAAACATGAAAAGAAAAAAGAAAGAGAAAATATTTTTTAAAATATAAACTAAGACAAAAGGAAGAAAAATGAGGGTATTTGAAGGAGGAGCAGTTAATTCAAGAGGGAAAAAAAAAGACTAATAGGAGCAAGTGTAAGCCTGAGTAGGAAAAAAAGATTCCAGTTAATGCTTTAAAACACTAGAAGAAATACGATCATTTGGATCAAGGGCTATAATATTGTAGGTAGACCCAAGGTGGTTACAGTTAAGTTCTCTTACTGACACTTTCAGCAAGCAGTTTTTAGTATGCGGTCAAGATCACAAACATGCTGATTCAGTATATGTACTAAAGGTCATAGACATCTGCCTGTGAACATGCAGGCCTCATGGTTGCAGAAGGGTTCAAGGTGTTTGGATAGCAGTGTATCAAGGATATCCCAGAAGAAGGAAGCAGCACAGCAACTCAAAACTGTGAAGAGTAAGAGACCAGGGGCAGGATGTCCAAATGACAGTCAGCAGAGGGGAACAGAGCTCACTCTTCATAGTCACAGGCATTAAGAGTTAGAATATCCTTCCAAAGTACCTTGGGCTTATGTACATTTTTTGGACACATATGCCTTTCCACAGCACTAAGCCCTGATGAATCCAAATTTAAAAAGTTTAGAGTAAAAAGGGTTATTTTAAGTTTATCTTTGGGGGAATATACCCCTTCCCAATTCCCTCTTTTTGCTTTAATAAGTACATTTTAATAGTTTGATGAGCTCTTTCAACTATGCCTTGTCCCTGTGGATTGCATGGGATTCCTGTTATATGAGTAATGCCAAATGATGAGCAAAATTGCTTAAAAGATGTAGAAGTATAGCCAGGGTCATTATCTGTTTTTAACTGTATTGGAACGCGCACAGTGGCAAAATTTTGTAAGCAATGAGCTATAATATCTTTAGTTTTTTCTCTGGCATGAAGGGAGCCCATCAAAAATCCAGAAGAAGTATCAACTGTAACATGCAAATATTTTAATTTTCCAAATTCTGGCAAGTATGTGACGTCCATCTGCCAAATATGGTCAGGTATCAGTGCTCAAGGATTGACTCCAAGACTAATTTGTGGTAAAAAGGTCACACAATTTTGACATTGTTTTATTATTTGTCTAGCTTGTTCCTTAGTTATTTTAAAACTCTTTTTAAAGTATTTGCATTGACATGGAAGGATTTATGAAAATTTGTAGCTTCTTCTAGCATAGAAAATATATGTATGTCATGTGTAGTTTTATCTTCTAAATCATTGCCCAAACTAAGGGCTCCAGGCAATCCTGTATGTGCCCTTATATGTCCTATAAAGAATGGATCTTTTCTGTCCAGATTAGAATTTGTATATTGGAAAACAAAGAGAAAACAGTAGAGGAAGTAGAAATCCTATCAGCATCTTCAAGGGATACTATAGCATTAACTATATACTGACCATCAGAAAATAAATTAAATACAGAATTTTTAAACATCACAAAAGCTTGTAATACTGCATTAATCTCTGCCTTTTGAGCTGATTGTTTGGGTACTAAAAATGTAAAATTTTGATCAGGGGTAACTACTGCTGCTGTACCATTATTTGACCTATCAGTGAATATATTTGGAGCATTCATGATAGGTGTTTTTCTTGTCATTTTTGGAAAAACTACAGGATGAGAAGACCAAAAAGACAACAAAGGATTAGATGGTAAGTGGTTATCAAATGAAACATTAGATTTGCACATGATTATTTCCCAAGTATTTAACTCATTAGCTAACTCATCAATTTGATCCATAGTATATGGAGTAATAATTTTATTGGGAGAAATTCCCAACACTCCCTTTGCTACTCTTATTCCTTTGAGTATTAATTGTCCTACAGCCTCAGGATACCTAGTAAG
>NW_025999871.1:21591-25698 GCF_001458135.2 Marmota marmota marmota
ATATATATATATATATATATATATATATATATATATATATAGATAGATATATATATAGATATATAGATATATATAGATATATAGATATATATAGATATACATGTATATATATATATGTATATGTATGTGTATATATATGTCACTCTTCATTTTGATTTCATTGTTGTTCCCCTAGTTTTTGATATTGAACTCTCAACCCATTTAATTGCTTTTGTTCCAAGTTTCAGAGAATTAACTGGAATTATTCTGTGTTTTCCAAGCCCAGACTTACACTTGCTCTTCTTAGTCCTTCTTTGTCCTCTTATCTTACCTGCCACTGCCTCAAATCCCAATTTTTCTCTCCTCCACTTTTATATAATGTATTAGTAACTTTACTACTTTTAATAATCAATTTATCAACCTATTCTTGAATATTCCTAAGATAATATACCTGTCTAAGAGACTGTACAGAGTATATTCAAGATTTTGTTTTCCTTAAGGTTGATAAATATGGGGCTTTTCTCTGTTTAGTGTCTTCTCTCAGAGTGATAATACTTTAGCGTCTTCTCTCAAAGTGGTGATGATACTGAAAACAGTAGAAGTCACAAGTTAAGTTGATAGTTTCATATCAACATCTGGATGTTCACCCAGCCTGGGGCTCTTATGGGTAGAAACTCTAAATAGTCCCTAGCATACAAGTGGAGATTATAATCATGCTGGCAGATGGGTGGACATAAGCAGTACAAAAATGGAAAGGAACAAACAACCCCAAACAGTAAATACTTCAACAAATGATCACAATGATACTGCAATAGAGAAAATGGTTGAGAAATTATTTAGAAAATTTGCACTTAAAATATTCCAGAGGTAAAAGAAGAAGTAAAGCATGAATTTCAAAAATACAGAAAGTGGAACATCATGTGTGTGTGTGTGTGTGTGTGTGTGTGTAGACAACAAATAATTATTTCTCACAATTCTGGAAGATGAGGAGTCCAAATGAAGTTGTGCAGATTCTGGGTCTGGTGAGGGTCTATTTCCTTGTTCATAGATATGACTTCTCACTGTGTTCTCACATGACAGAGGTAACTAGCAAGATCACTGTGGTCTCTTTTATAAAGGCACTAAGCCCAATTATGAAGGTTCTGCTCTCAATTCCTGATCATCTCCACAGGCCCTAATATCTAATATTGTCACCTTGGATGTTGGAATTAATCTTTTGCATTTGGGGAGGACATAGGCAACCATATGTGCACCTCTAAAATCGCTTGGATATTTCTTTGCTCCTGTGCTAATGTATTAGTCTAAGACTGCCATATCAGAATAGTACAGACTGGGTTGCTTAAATAATAGTCATTGAAGCTGGGCATGGTGGCAAACACCTGTAATCCCAGAAGCTCAGGAGAACCATGAGTTCAAAGCCAGCCTCAGCAATTTAATGAGGCTGTTTCAAAATAAAATATAAGAGGTTCTGGGCATGTGCCACAGGGTTTAAGAGCCCCTGGATTCAATCCCCAGTACCACAAACAAAAATGAATACCAAAACCAGACATTTAATTCTAAAAGTTTTAGAAAGTGCAATTCCATGATAAATAGGCTGGCAAATTTTCTGGTGAGGGCCTTTTTCCAGGCTTACATAAAGCCACCTCCATGCTATGTGCTCACTTGGCTTCTTTTGGAAGACATTTTAATATATGAAATGCTTTATGCTATAATACTTTGATTCTTGACTTGGTGAAACTGAGAACCCTGGCCTATTCTCAAAAGCCTTACTCCTCTCAGGATGTCTGAATGTTCCATGTATTAATCTGGCTAGGGCTTTCATGGAAGCTTATGTACGACAAAATTAGGTCAAATGTCAGGATGGTCAGCATGGAATTTTGGAAGACAACTCTGTCCTATAGGAGCTCTGTGGCAGAGCCAGTGACTGACCCACTGGAGTAGCAGAGCTGAAGAGATCTGGGTACATGTGTTGAGTTCTGGAAGAAATGTGTACTGGATTGAATGGTGTCCTGCCAAACTTTGTGTCCTTCCAAGGGCCTCAGAATGTGACCTTAATTGTTGCAAATATAATTTGCAAGATGAGATCCTACCAGAATAGAGTAGGCCCTAATCCAATAATGCTGTGTCTTTATTAAAGGGAGAAGAGAGTCAAACACACAGGAAGGCACAGAAAGATGATTCAGAGCCATTTTGGTAAGAGTTAGCACTTCTGAAAAAGAAACCAAAAAGAACTCTTGGAAATAAAAGACACAAAAAAATCAAATTAAAATTTGATGGAAGCATTATCAATAGATTAGGACAATTTGATGATTAGTTCTCAGGTCTCGAAGTATAACATCCTAACAATAAAATTGACAATAAACAAAAGATGTTAAGAGGCCATGACAAGAATATTTTGAAATCTGGAATTACATTCAGAGACTAAATGTAAGAATTATTGGTATAGAAGAAGGCAATAAAATACAAAGTAAAGAAATGCAGGACATTTTAAATAAAATATTATAAAATTTTCCAAACCTTAGGTTAAGATGAATATTCAAACACAACAGGCATTTAGAGTAATGAACAGGCAAGATCAAAATTATTCCCTCCAAAACACATTATGATTAAAATATCTAGTATACATAAGAAGGAGAGAATTTTAAAAGGCATAAGAGAAAATGGAAGGTCACATTGAGAAATAAATCAATTTGGACCACAACAGATTTCTCAACCCAGACTCTAAAAGTAATGTGGTTTCTGAAAGATATCTGGTGCCAACCAAGATTACTTTATTCAGCAAAGCTGTACTTCAGCATTTAAGATGAAATAAAAAATTCCATGAGAAACAGAAAGGAAAAGAATTTATAAACACTAAGGAAACACTACAGAATATACTCAAATAAATATTTTATGCAGAAAGAATGAATAAATAAAAATGAAAAACAGCATAGAAATGAATCATACTATAATATGCAATTAATGAGAATTATCTGAAATAAGCATTAGAAATAAATCAAAATGGCAGGAAAAAACCTATCTCTCTACAATAATATTAGATGTATATGTTCTAAACTCTCCAATCAAAAGACATAGGTTAGCAAATTAGATTAGAAAACAAGCTCAATCATATGTGGTTTACAAGATACTCACCTTATAGGCAAAGACATCCATAGGCTGTAGATGAATAAATTGAAAATGATACACCATGCAAGTAGAAACTTAATATAAGCAGGGGTAGCTACTATCAGACAAAGTAGCCTTCCTGCCAAAACTAGTCAGAAGAGACATATAAGGCCACTTCACACTGATTAAGGAAATCACCCAACAACAAGATATGATGATTGTAACTACTGGCTCAAACATCAATGTCTATGTACACAAAACAAAACTCACAAGACATAAAGAATCAAATAGGTACAAGTGCAAAAATACTGAGTGATTTTAACACCTCTCTCACCACTAGATAGGTCATCCAGACATAAACCCTTCTGAACTTAAAAACCTGTCCATCCAATGAACTTAACAGACATCTATGGAAAATTTTATCTATTGAAAACTGAATTTGTTCTCTTCTTAGCAGTGTAGGAAACTTTCTCCAAATTGATTATATTGGAGGGCACAAAGTACATTTTAGAAAGCACACACACACAAAAACAAACTAGAGATAAGTCCTCTAAAGCTATCAGATCATAAGAATAAAATTGCAAATTAACACCAATATAAAATACAGAAACAGAAACATTTTAAAACCTCAAAATTGAATAATACACTTTTGAACGAGGAATCACAAAAGAAATCAGGGGAGAAATAAAAAAATTTTCAGACACAAATGACAATTTGTGTCATTGTCCCACTCTCTGGGACAAAAAGAGCAAAGTTTATACCACTGTGTTTTTACATTAAAGAATAGAAATATCCAAAATAAATAATCTAACATTACACCTCAAAGCCCTAGAAAAGGAAGAAAAAACTAATTACAAAATCAGGTGAAGACAAGAAGTAATTAAGATCAGAGCCAAAATTGATAAAAACTGAGGACAAAAAAGCACTACAAAGATTCAAGGCAACAAAGAGTTGGCTCTTTGAAAAGATAAGTTTGATAAACACTTAGCCAAAATAACCAAGAAAGAAAGATAATACAGAAGC
>NW_025999871.1:30317-34563 GCF_001458135.2 Marmota marmota marmota
CACACAACAGCAGTACACCTCACAAAGGGGCTTGCAGAGGAGTGTCCCAGAGACATCAGCCACTGCCTGGTATGCCCAGCTACAAGTCCACTAACCTGTGACCTGTACATTCCAGAGGGAGCCTAAGCCAACCACCTCCCATGAGTTACACAATACACATCAACCTGACTAGAATAGCTCTACCCTTGAGCATGATACCCTGCACACTCTGAAATATACGTGACAGAGCCCACATTAAGTTTGACAGTGCTGGATACATGCAGCTTTTCTTCAGGAGGAAATACAGGCCTGCATCCCCTAATAGGGACTAACCTGGCTGCTAAATCACAGAAAGCATGTCTTCTGACCCATCAGAAAGCTAGCAGGTATCTGGACACAACAAAAATGAGAGGTACTTCCTAGGATTGGGAGGTAGTGTGATGACTATATCTTCACATCCAGGGATACAGAGGTAAAACTGAGGAATGGTCAGCATCTTCTAGTCTCCAAATCCTGATAAAATCCAAACCAATAAGACTCGATAAGTAATTTCCTTACCTCAGCATGGAATATCTTAAATAGCTATAATGTCAATTTTGGCCTTACAAAATTTTGTTATATTAAATCCGTAGATGTTCCCTGATTATTTGATATTTGTCTGCATGAGGCTTAGGCCCTGGGAAGAAGGTTTGATGTTCTGGCAGTAGAAAGAAAAAGGAGAAAGGAATAGTTGGGATGGCAGACATGCATTATTTAGAGATGGCAGCAGCCCCCTGAGTCTTTGCATAGATCTTTTAAAATATGTAGGTCAAACAAAGAAGGCACATTGCCAAGAGGTTACATAAATGAGTGCATGTTGACAGCAGATGTTTATGACCCTCAGTACATATACTGAATCAGTGTGTTTGTGATCTTGACTACATACTAAAAACTGCTTGCTGGAAGTGTCAGTGACAGAATTTAACTGTAACCACCTTGGATCTGCCTACAATATCATAGCCCTTGATCCAAATGATCGTATTTCTTCTAGGGTTTTAAAGCATTAACTGGAATCTTTTTTTCATAGTCAGGTTTACACTTGCTCCTATTAGTCTTTGTTTTCCCTCTTAAATTACCTGCTCCTTCTTCAAATACCCCCATTTTTCTTCTTTGTGTCTTAGTTTATATTTTAAAAAATATTTTCTCTTTCTTTTTTTCTTTGCACGTTTTTCTCTTCTCCCCTTTTCAAGCTCTATATAGTATAATAGTAATTTTAATATCTTTAATAACTATTTTTTCAATTATTTAAGAACATGACTACAATTTCATATTTGGATTAGAGGATTTGTGGAAGAAATTTTCAATAAGTTGTATGTCTAATTGATGATTACTACATGCCTTTGTAATTAATAGAGTTTAATATCTTCTCTCAAAGTGGTTCTGATACTGAACATAGAAGAGATACAGGCTGACTGGGAACATTAATACTAGAATATTTTCCCCACCAAGGTAATTTAAGAGAAAGTAGCTTACTAAGTCATTCCTTGCATAAAAGTGGAAGAGATGATCATCCAGGAAGATGGGTGGACACACAAAATAATATGAAAAAGCAAGAGATAGAACTAACCAAATAGCCCCAAGTGCCATAGCTGATCCCATTGAGAAATGTGGAGAAAATGTTATATAAACATAAAGATAGTTGACAGTTCAATGTTTTAAAGAAGATATAAGAAATTATCTGAGAGAGAAAACACAAGAAGTGATATGACATTTCAGTAAAGACATAGAGATTCTGAAAAAAGAACCAAACAGAAATCCTGAAAATGTAAGACTCAATAAAGCAAATTTAAAATCCAGTTCAAAGCATTGCTAATAGATTAGAGCACATAGAAAACAGATTAACTCCCCACCAAATATATATATAATATTTAAAATAAAGCCAAAAAATTAGAAAAGATTTTAAGAGACCATGATCAGAAAATTCAAGAAGTCTGAAATAAATTTGAGAGATCAAATCTAAGAATTGTTGTTGTAGAGGAAGTCACCTAAGGAATGCAAAATGTTTTCAATGAAATAATATGAGGAAAATATCCAAATCTTAGGAATGACACGGAAATTCAAATACAAGAGGCCATTGTTGTGTGTGTACACGATGGTGGGATTAAGTTAGGTCTTTTCTCATATGTACATTGGAAAAGTATGTGAGATCATTCCACTGTCTTTCCTATTTCTATTCTCCCTCCCTTCCCTTCATTTCCCTTATCTAATCTATGGAGTTTCTCTTTTCCCTCTCCCCGTTTATCGTGGTTTAGCTTCAACATGTCAACAAAAACATTTGATCTGTGATTTGGGGGCATGGGCTTTTTTCATATAACATGATATTCTCCAGATCCATCCATTTGCTTGCAAATATCATAAAGTCCTTATTCATTATGGCTGAGTAATATTACATTGTGTATATATTAATCAAAATTTCTTTATCCCTTTATCTGTCAAAGTGCAGCTAGGTGGTCTCCATAGCTTAGCTATTGTGAATTGTGCTGCTGTAAACATTGATGTAGTTGTGTCACTGTAGAATGCTAATTTTAAATCCTTTGGATATATGCTGAGGATGGAAATCACTGGGCAAAATTGTGATTAGTTTTTTTTGAGTAATCTCCAAACTGCTTTCTGGAGTGGTTGCACCAAGTTGCAGTCCCACCAGCAATGCAGGAGTGTACATTTTCCCCCACATCTATGCTAACAACTCCTGTTACTGCTAATTTTGTTAGGTGCCACTTTGAAAGGAATGAGATGAAATCTCAGTGAATTTTAATTTGCATTTCTCTAACTGTAAGAATTGTAGAACTCTTTTTCACGTATTTATTGACCATTTATATTTCTTCTTTGGAGAAGTGTTTGTTTAGTTCCTTTCCCATTTGATTGGGTAATCTGGGTTTTCGTTGATGTTAAGATGTCTAAGCTTTTTGTATATACTGGAAATTAATGTCCTACCTGATATGGAGGTGGTAAAGATTTTTTTTCATTTTGTAGGCTCTCTCTTCATGTTCTTGATTGTTTCCTCTGCTGTGAAGAAGCTTTTTAGTTGAAGGACCTCTAAGTTGGTTCCTAGTTTAGCTATTGTGAATTGAGCTGCTATGAACATTGATGTGGCTGCATCACTATAGTATGCTGATTTTAAGTTCTTTGGGTATAAACCAAGGAGTTGGATAGCTGGTCAAATGGTGCTTCCACGTCAAGTTTTCTGAGGTATCTTAATATAGCTTTGCAAGTGGTTGCACCAATATGTAGTCCCACCAGCAATGGATAAGGGTACCTCTTCCCCCACATCTTTGCCAACACTTATATCTTGTATTCTTGATGATTGCCATTCTACTGGAGTGAGATAAAATCTTAGAGTAGTTTTGATTTGCATTTCTCTAATTGATAGAGATGGAAAACTTCTTTTATATGTTTGTTGATCAATTGTATTTCTTCTTCTGTGAAGTGTCTGTTGAATTTCTTGGTCCATTTATTGTTTGGGTAATTTGTTTAGTTTGTGTTGAATTTTTTGAGTTCTTTGTATATCCTGGAGATTAGTGTTTTGAGGTGCATGTGGTAAAGATTTTTTTCCACCTGTAGGCTCTCTCATTATGTTTTTGTTGTTTGCCTTGCTGAGAAGAATCATTTAAGTTTGATACCATCCCATTTATTGATTCTTAATTTTACCTCTTGTGCTTTATCAGTCATATTAAGGAAGTCATGGCCTAAGCCAACATGGTGAATATTTGGGCCTACATTTTCTTCTAGTATGTACAGGACATCTCTTCTAGTGTCTAAGTCTTTGATCCACTTTGAGTTGAAGAATCAACCTTTTGATTCCTTAATTTTTTGAGTTTTTTAAATTCCCAATTTCAGTGAGTTTGATTCTGATTTTAATTATTCCATGTCTTCCATGATTTGGGTGTTGATTTGCTCTTCTTTCTCTAGTTCCTTGAGAAGTAATGTTAGATTTTTTATTTGGTGACTTTCTATTCTTTTAATGAATGAGCTCAATACTATGAACTTTTCTCTCAAAACTGTGTTCATAATGTCCCAGGAATTTTGGTATGTTGCATCACTATTCTCATTTACTTCTAGATTTATTGTATAATTTCATCCCTGATTTCCTTTGCTCTCCTTTCATCATACAAGAGTAAATTTTTTTAGTTTCTAGATGTAGAGTAGTTTCTGCTTATTGTCTTGTAATTGACTTCTAATTTTGTTCTATTAGCATCTGATATAATACAGGGTATTTTATATATATATA
>NW_025999871.1:36036-57875 GCF_001458135.2 Marmota marmota marmota
TTATATATATATATATATATATATATATATATATATATATATATATATATATATATAGAGAGAGAGAGAGAGAGAGAGAGAGAGAGATTGAACACAGGGCCTAGTGCATGCAAGGCAAGCACTCTACCAACTGAACTATATCCCCAGCCCTATATATGTTTTTTGTATTTGCTAAGATTTTCTTTGTGTCCTAAAATGTTGATGGTTTTAAGAAAATGTTTCTTTTGCTGCTGAGAAAAAGTTGTATCCATTCATTTTTGGATAAAATATTCTATAGATGTCTATTCAATCTAGATTATTAATTGTATTTCCTTTGGTTCTGTAGTTCCAGAAATGGAGTACAATTTCTCATTGTTCTGGTTGTACAGGATGCAGCATCACACCGGTCATGTAGCCATGTATGTACACAGGGCAAAAATGCTTGATTCATTCTATTGTCCTTCCTACCTTCACGTGCACTCCCTTCCCTTCACTCCCCTCTACCTAATATAAAGTATTATTTTGTTGTGTTCTATTTGATTCTTGATATTGAGAAGGGTATGTAGATGCTCCATATATCAGATATTTGGGGCACAGATATTTGTGACTATTATTCCTTGCTGGTGTACGACTACCTTAAGCAGTATGAAATGATCTTCTTCATCTCTTCTGATTATCTGTGGCTTAAAGTTCACTTTATCAGATATGAGACTAGAAAAGCCTGCTTATTTACAAGACCCATGTGAATGATAATTTTTTTTTCATGCCCTTTTACTTTCAATTTCTAGATATCATTGCCTATAAGGTGGGTCTCTGGGAGACAGCATATTGTGGGGTCTTGTTTTTTAATCCTCTCTGATAGCCTATGTCTTTTGATTGATGATTTGAGTCCATTAACATTCAGTGTTATTATTGAAGATGATTTTTATTCCCTATCATTTTCATTTATTTCTCGTTTTTTAAAAATATTTATTTTTTGTTTTTAGGTGGTAAAATTTTATAAGGATTGAACCCAGCATCCCGCTCATGCCAGGCGAGCGTGCTACTGCTTGAGCCACATCCCCAGCCCTATTCTAGTTTTTAAGTTTAATTTGATTCTCCTTTGATATACTATTCTTCTAGTTTAGTATATTCTGCCAGTTTTCATTGTATTCTGCATTTCTGCTTCATGAAATATTTTATTGCTTGTGTTTTGAAGTGCTAGATCTCTAGTGGTGAATTCTTTTAACTTTTGTTCATCGTGGAAGGTTTTTACCTCATTTTCATATCTGAAGCTTAATTTTGCTGAAATACTATTTGCAAACTCTTGGTTGGCATCCATTTTCTTTTAGAGCTTAGTAAAAATTATTTCAAGACTTCCTAGCTGTTAGGGTTTGGGTTCAAAATAAGCTTAGGTCCAGATTGTTTTTACCTACAAATGTGACCAGTTATTTTTTTTTCTGGACACTTTTAAAATTCTATCCTTATTCTGTAGTTAAGCATTTTCATAATAATTTGTCTAGAAGTGGGTTTTTTGTAATTTTATATATTTGGATTCCTGTATGCCTCCTGTATATGATTTTTCCATTTCTTTCTTAAGATTTGGGAAATTTTCTGTTACTATTTCATTGAAAAGATTGTGTATTCCTTTGGTTTGTATTTCCAAGCCTTCATCTACCCCTATAAATCTTGAGTTTGGCCTTTTAGTGATATTTCATATTTCTTGAAAATTCTGTTCATGGTCTCTTAACATTTTTCTCCATGATTAACTTTATTTTCAAGATCATGCACTTCATATTTGTTGCCTGAAAATCCATCTTCCAAGTGGTCTAGACTATTGGTGATGCTTTTTACTGATTTTTTATTTTGCTTTGGGGAAAAAAAAGATATGAGTGTAGAAAAGGGTCTGTAGATTCAGGAGGTAAAGAGGACAAAAGCAAGGTGGTATAGGATGTGTTGTTTATGAGGAATGAGTAGCAAAATAGAAGTAAAAGAACTAAGGAAGATGAAAGAGAGAACAGTAGAATTTGGCTGTTAGCAACAGAAAAGAGAGAAATAATGAATGAAAACAGAGCTGTGAAACAGACAATATAAAATCAATCCAAAATATACCAGTCAAAAACCCTAACCCTCAAAATACAAAGTAAAGAAAAGTAACTGCCTTCAAGAAATACTTGAAATGAGAAACCAGAAACAAACATGTATGTGTACAAAGGTCCATCATATCATCATCATTATGTATTCCAAAAGAAAAACAAAAGCAATATTTAAGAATAGGCAATGAGAGTATGTGTTTGCTGTTTGTGCCAAATTATCTTTCCATTTCTCATCTTCATGTCTCAGAGGATGTCTCACTTGCCTCACAGAGAAGTAGTTTCTTGCTGTTTAACTACTGTGTCACAGAGCTGTGAGAAAAGCCACTTCCCACTAATCCACCATCTTCTTTCCCCTATGTCTTTTATTTCTTCTTGAAGTATGAACTAAATAAGGATCCAGGTATTTTATTGCATTGAAAATTGTTTTTTGGTGTTGAATCAATATGTTTCTTGAACCACCCATCTGTTCAAATTGCTAAGACAATATACCTGGCCTTGTGAGTTCCTGCGAGCTATTGGAGTCAAAGAGATGAAGGGAACCAGGTCCTCCCTGGTCTCTCCAGCTTGTATTTACACAGACAAATTGCTTTCTGTGTTTGAATTTCCCCTATTTTTCTCATTCACAGTCAGCTCAAAAAATACTTGGAAATAAATCTAAGCAAGGTGAAAGACCTCTACAATGAAAACTATAGAAAACTGAAGAAATAAATAGAAGACCTTTAAAATGGAAAGATCCTCCATGTTCTTGGATAGACAGAATTTATATTGTCAAAATGGCCATATTACAAAAAGCAATATCCATATTCAATGTAATAACATCAAAATTTCAATTACATTTTTCACAGAACTAGAAAGTCTTAAAATTTATTTGAGAGAAAGGAAAAGACCCCAAATAGCCAAAACAACAATGAACAAGAAGACTGATTTGGGAGGCATCACTGTACTGGATCTCAAATTATACAACAGAACTATGATAACAAAAACAGCATGTTGGCGCCAAAACAGACTTCAAGACCAGTGGAATAGAATAAAAGACACAGAGAAAAACCCATGTAATAGAGTCATCTGATACTTGACAAAGCTGTGAAAAAAACATCAGTTGGAGAAAAGACAGACTTTAAACAAATGATCTTGGGTACTGGGTATCTATATGTAGAAAAATGAAACAAGATTGCTATCTTTCATCTTTCACAGAAGTCAACTCAAAGTGGATTAAAGACCTAGTAATCAGACCAGAAAATTTGCACATCTAGAAGAAAACATACACTCAAGATTCCAACACACTGACACAGACACTGACTTCCTTCATAAGACCATAAATTCAAGAAATAAAACATATGAATAACAAGTGGAATAGCATCAAATGGAAAAAAATAACTCCTCTGCACATCACAGAAGATAAGGGAGCAAAGACAGACTACAGAGAGGCAGAAAATATTTTCCAGCTTCCTCTGGACTAGAATCCAAAATATCTAAAGAATTAAAAAACTTAATACACACACACACACAAAGAAAAAAAAACAAATAATCTAATTAATAATTGGGCAAAAGACCCAAACAGGTATTTCTCAAAAGAAGATATACAAATGGGCCAAAAATATATGAAAAATGTCTAACATCCCCAGCAATAATGAAAATGTAAATCAAAATTATATTGAGATATCATCTTGCTCTAGTTAGTGTAGCAGTAATCAAGAATACAAGCAATAAGAAACATTGGTGAGGATGTGGGGAAAAAGGCAACTTATATGTTGTTCTTGAGACTGAAAATTAGTACAATCATTTTGAAAACCAATATGGAAATTCTTCAAAATCCTAGGAATGGGACAACTATATGACCTAGATATTCGAATCTTCAGTATTTATCCAAAAGAATTAAAATCAGCATAGTGTAAGGATATGGCCACAACAATATTTAGAGCAGCACTATACACAGTAATCAAGTTATGAAATGAGCCTAGGTGCCTGTCAACAGATGAATGAACATGGTGTATATGTGGTCTTACATACACAATGGTGCTTTACTCAGCCTTGAGGAAGAATGGAATTATGGCATTTGATGGTAAATGAATGGAACTGGAAGACATTAGGCTAAGTAAAATAAGCCGGACTCAGAAAGTCAAGTGTTGAATATTTTCTCTCAGAAGTTAAAGCCAGAGTAAAACAAAGGTGAAAACAGAGGAATCCAATGAAAATAGAAAGGAGACCAATATAGTAAAAGAAGGGGATAAAGAGAAAGAAAGAATCCAGGGAAAAAGCGAGGAACTGTGAAATGAAGTTGAATAAATTATACTGCATACATATATGACTATACCACAGTGAATTTCACCTTTAGGTATAAGACAGGAATTTGAAAATGAATACATTGCTGGGTGATGTGTTGCACATCTGTAATCCCAGTGGCTTGGGAGGCTGAGGCAGGAGGATCACAAGTTCAAAGCCAGCCCCAGCAATTTAGTGAGGCCCTAAGCAATTTATCAAAAACCTGCTGTAATGGTTAATTTGAATTGTCAACTTGATTGATTGAATTAAGAGATGCCAAAGATTAAGAGGCTTCTAGGTGTGTCAGTGAGGTATCTAGGAATGATTGGGACATGGGGTAGTGAACTGAAGTGGAAACCCTCCCTAAGCATGGGCAGCACCAATACGCTGGAGGCTTGGATGGCATAAAGGTTGGGAGAACAAGGAAGCAGCAGCAGATGCAAGCTCCATTCTTCTTGAACAGGTTCTTGATTGCTTCTGTGGTCACCTGAGGATATCAGATTTTTGCTCCTTCACTCTTCCACAGGGGACTCTGCCAGTGATTCTCCAGAGTTTTCAGAAGCCTTTGGCCTCCAACTGGGGTAGCATCATTGATACTTCTTGCTTTGAGGCATCCTGGACTGTGCAGCTACAGGTTCCTCTAGCTCTCCAGCCTACAGATGGCCATTGTAAACTATCCAGTCAGTATAATAAATTCCCTGATTATAATCACACTTCCTGTTGATTCAGTTCTTCTACAAAAAAACTGACTAATACACTAGCTTCAAAATAAAAAAATTAAAAGTAAAAAGGGGCTGGGGTTTTGGCTCAGTGGCTAAGCATCCTTGGAATTCAATCCTTGGTCCCCAAATAAAGAAAAAAATAGAAGGATGACCATTACAGTAGAGGAAGGGGACCATGGAGAGGGAGTGGAGATTGAAAGAAGTACTTAGGACAGAATTTGAGTAAATTATTTAAATTACTTGGTTCCTGTGGTATGTGTTCAGAGACAGATAACTCAGGCCTAGGATAGGAAAAAGGCAATCCTGTTTCCCTTGAGATTAGGGATAGGGAGAGGGAGAAGAGAAAAAGAAAACATACCCATTTAAACTAAGCCTCAGTGTTTGAGCAGCCAGGACTACATATACACTATGAAGTGGGGACAACTGTTACTACAGGAACTTCTCTGTTGTATTCTGGTTGGTTTTTTGGACATTATTTCTTTATGATGACACTGGTGTTGAGAATTAGGTTCAAGTCCTTCTGCCAGTGTTTAAGACTGAACCATCCAGAAATGTTTAGGCAAGTGCAAAGAGTTTTATTTAAAAGATAAAACACACACACACACACACACACACACACACACACACGGAAAAAGGCTCTGCCACAGGGGGGTCCTAGTTTTTGCCCAAGGGAGTAGGGGTGTCCTTCCCTTTTTATACATTTTAGTTTTCCTTTCTTCTCATGCTCCCTCATCCTCTTATCTTGCCTACATGACCAACAGTTGGGCCAACAGAAGCCTCCCAGGGGTACAGGCAGGAAGGGAGCAGCCCAGTGGGCATTCATTACCACCACCATGCAGGGAGGAACAATTCCCTAGAGGTAGGTATCCTTGAGAACAGGTTGGAGGAGGTGGGTATATTCAGGAAGTATTTGCATTTTATTTCCTCTTGAATCAGTCCCCAAGTTCCTGACCCATTCATTTGTTACCTACAATGACTGCCCTTTTGCCCCTGGCCTAGACAGATGTCATGACTAACACACATGGTGCAAGTAATAAGACTTTTATTCTTTTCTTTTTTCAATGTCATACTACATATTTTGCTTTTTTCCTTGAGTAGGTAAATGACATTCACCTTGAGACCCTATCTGCTCAGAACAGGGCAATTGAGCAGGACCCCTTATTTGCTAATAACTGTTATGACCAGAAGGCTAGAGGAATAACTATTGTTTGAGAAAGTAGAAATGGGTCTGAGTTGTGTGGGAAGGTCGTCAGGGTCCCAATTTATTAAACAAAACTACAAGTGAGCATATGCCTTTCCCATTTAGGCACACTGGGAGTTAATGACAACACTGGGAATCAGTCTCTTTGGAAAAGGGTTACCACATTTATTTAGGCTTCCCTGGCTCTCAGACATGTATAGACTCCATCCCTATTCTCCACATATGGCAAAATGTACTCTCTTCTCAAGTTCATTCTTTTTGAACATTGTGACACACAAGATTTACTCCCTCCTGAACAATAATCATAAAAACACTGAATTAGAAATTCCCACTTCCAATTTCCCAGAAGGAATGTATTGGTAATCTGAGGACCCAAGAAGGTTGTTTTCTAGTGGCCAATGGCCTCCAAAGAAAATGGTAGTTTTTAGGAAATGCAAGTTACCATGGAAAATGTAATTTGTTTCCCCTCCTACCTTCAATCTCTGCTTCTCCCTAGTACCTTCAAGAAAGCCCCTTTCACATCCTTGTTCCTTAGGGTATAGATCAGAGGATTGAGCACAGGGGTAATGATAGTATAAAAAAGGGCAGCAAATTTTCCCTCACTCTCAGAATAACTGCTTGTAGGTTGGAGGTATGCATAGATGGCTGAGCCATAAAAAAGGCAAACCACAAGGAGGTGGGAGCCACATGTCCCCAAAGCCTTTCTACCCCCAGCCATTGATGTGAGCTTCAGCACTGCCTGAGCAATGTTTGCATAGGAGCCTACTATCAGTGCTGCAGGAAAGACCAAGATTATGGCTCGGGCCACAAACATCTTGGCCTCTGTTCCTCCTGTATCCTCACAAGCCAACTTCAGTAATACAGGCATCTCACAAAAGAAGTGATTCAACTGATTACCACAGAGAGGCATGGCCATCATGAGGCCTGTCTGAATCAGAGAGTTCACGAGGCCTCCCACCCAGGAGGCAATAGCCAGTGCCTGGCAGAAATGAGGGTGCATGATGGTTGTGTAGTGGAGTGGACGACACACAGCAGCATAGCGGTCAAAGGCCATCACTACCAGAAGTACACACTCAGTGGAGCCCAAGGCAAGAGATATGAAGAGCTGGGCCACACACCCTCCATAGCTGATAGTCCTATCAATTCTGGATAGGTTGATCAGCAGCCGGGGCACAGTGCTGGTGGTATAGCAGAGGTCCAGGAAGGATAGGTGGCAGAGGAAGAAGTACATGGGTGTGTGCAGTCGAGGGTCCAATCTTGAGAGAGCAATGATGCTGGTGTTGCCAAAGAGGGTCAGAGAGTAGAAAATTGAAATAAAAGCAAAAAGGGTGAGTTCCAGTTGAGGCCAGTCTGAGAAGCCTACCAAAATGAAGCCATCTTCAATACTGGTATTCTTACTTCTCATAGTCATTTCCTTGCCCAAACAACAGAAAAAGATTGATGCCTATTCTGAAGAAATGGAATTAAAATATTATTTTCACTGTTGCCTGTGTATTCCTACATGTATTCCCTATGTATTCCTAAATCATACATTTAATTTACACTTTGCTATTTAGTTCAGTTCCATTCAGTCTTCTATTCCTACTCTTCTCTTCTGTAGTGTGGAGATTAGGAATGATGGGCCCTTGTGTGAGCCCTATTCCTACTGCCTGTTTATTTCATGATTTGAGGCAATCTATTCAATCATTTTGACATGATGCTTCCTTGTCTGAACATATAAATGATGTATTGCCTCCCTCGACTGAGACAAGAATCCAATGCATTCAGGTAAAAATTGCTTTTAAAAAAATCTAATTTGTTGCTGGGAGTGTAGCTCAGTAGTAAAGTACTTCCCTGGAATGCATAGACCCTTGGTTTGATCCCAAGTACCTCAAACGAAATAAAAATCTAAAGTATAAAAACATAACATCAGTATTCTATGTTGTTCTCTTTGTCATTTTCTTGGTCTATTAGATAGGATTTTTCAGTGTGCTTATGAGGCTAAGATCAAAAGTTGGGCTTCTGGGGCTGGGGATGTAGGTCAGTTGGTAGAATACTTCCCTCACGTGCACAAGGCCCTCTATTCAATCCCTAGCACCACAAAAAATGAAAATTGGCTTCTGGTGCTCCTCTGCTTTCTTCTGTTCAGAGAATAACTTCAATACACCAATCCTGAAATCCTTTCTCATGATCAACTACCATCTGGTCACTTTAGGACCAGAAAGAGTGGAGATGCATCCCTTTAGGTCATAAATAATTCATAACAGATACAGTCCTTATGATGAGTCATCATCTTTGGAGTATCCCCACCTGTTTATCTAAGTCACAAATCCATCCTTCGACTCCCCGGGAAGAGTTGTTCTCTCCTCTCTAATCCAATCTTTTTTGCAGAGTTTCTCTGTAGCACTTGTCAAACCCACTTGACATCTTTTATACGTTTGTATCCTACTCCAAGCCGTGTGCAGAACACAGTCAGTTTAAAAGTACTAATATCCTCTCTTAGGGGTAAATTCACTTTACTTTTTTTCATGATATACACTAGATGTTAAGGAACTTTTTCTGAGTGAAACATTTGACTCTCCCATTACATCTGATGAAAATCTATTTCCTCTACGAACCCATAGGATTAATGGTCTACACACTTTAATAAACTATGGCAGTGAAATATGTGTAAAATTGCTTTTTACTTGAAAGATTGATATTTCTTATGGTTAAAATCTAAATACCATATAAGAAAATTTACCAGAAACCAAAAAAAAATGAAAAATAAAAAAACATAAACAATAGAAGTTTACCCTATGCTCAACATGAGAAGTTTTTGCCAAATTAACACATTCTTATTTTCATTATGTCTGCTGTACTGAAAGATCATTAACAGTGCTTTAGTGCTGGATGACTGATTTCAGTGAAGTATTTAGGTGCCATGATTCATGCCCTTATACAAAAGATGGGGAAAATGTAAATTATAAAGAGAAAGTTTTAATACACATGTAATATGACCAACATACCTATGATGGGTTTTGGATGAACACCTCAGTAAATTAACTGCTGAAGTCTGTAGTCAGATCCCTACATATAAACTTTATTACTTCCCATTTCACCTGTTCTGAAATTTCAATTCTGTGAGTCTCCAATCACTTAACTGTAAAAAAGCAAAGCAAAGCAAAAACAAATCCTTATTTCACAAGATTTTGATTTGGACTAAAGGATCTCAAACATTCTGAAGTACCAAATTATGTAATATATACTTTTAACACTTGTCTGTCTACACTAGTAATCTTTACATACCATCCAACTGGGCCTGTTTAGTTATTTTATCCCCCTTTCCCCATGAAATGCCTGGAGAAGAAAAGGGTCTTAGTAAAGATCTTTGAATGAACTGGTGAATGAGTTCTACATCCCGGTACTGCTCTTGGTGCACATAAATGTCCCAGAAATATTTATTTTCTGTTCATCAGGAAAGAATCTGCACCTTTTCTCATTTATTGGCAAAAGGGTTTTAACTATTCCTGCTTCATATGTTTATCAATGATATTTATACTAATATATACGTATGCTTAGGTAGACATAGAAGTTGGTTACATGAAAAATGTTGGAAATGTAATCCAAAAGGATTTCAACATCATGAAGCAAAGAGTCATAAAGCAATAAGTGGACACCATAGTATATAAGTTAAAACTGAATAGGGAAAATTGAACCCAGCTTTGAAAGCTTTGAAACCTCAGTTGAACAGTTAGAATGGAGGAAACCACAATTGAAAGCTTGATAGTTATTTAAATAAAGAGTGGGTGATACTGGCCCAAACTTCAGTGTAAGGCACCAGGATTTTTGAAATTTACCAAATGAAAGCTCAGACTAGATGAAAATCATGATATATAACCTTTACCACTCTAGTTTCAGATCTAAAGATCGTTTCTGCACAGATCCTTGCACCATCTGGTAATCTCTCCCCTATAAAGAATCTCAAAATAAGAACTAGTTTAATGAAGCTCTTGCCTCATTTCTTCACCCATCATTTTTTTCCTTCTTTATTTCTTTCCATCCCTTGGTTCCTGTTTTAATCTTTATGGGAATATCTGTGTTTGGTTCCTTAATCTATCATATCAACTATTTTCTTGGTAATGTCCTCAATTTATTTTCTTTCTTTCTTGTTCATTCCTTTCTGGAAATTTTTCACTAGTTTGTGGTCACCATAATGAACATCAGATTCATAAATTGACCTATCTTGTTCAGGTTTGTAGTTTTAGTGCTGAGAGAAATGACTAGCACATGAAAGTGCTCAATGTGTCCCTGAACCTGTAGGAACCCATGTGCACAGTTCTTACACAGGTCCTTAGAAAGGCATGAAGATTTATAGCAATTTCAGTTTTATTTATAAACTGTGTTGTGGAGGTGTCCATATTTCTTTGGAATCAAGTGTGAAAGAAGAGTCCCAA
This sequence comes from Marmota marmota marmota, assembly GCF_001458135.2. Taxonomy (NCBI): domain Eukaryota; kingdom Metazoa; phylum Chordata; class Mammalia; order Rodentia; family Sciuridae; genus Marmota; species Marmota marmota. Next base: position 46,691 of record NW_025999871.1, read on the forward strand.
TCCTATGTAGCTCAAAGTCAAGGATTTTTTCTATCCCTGCTCAATCATGTTGACTATCTTCTGCCTGAACAGGAGTTTGTGCTTTGGAGACTGTGTACTACTTTCTAATCTCTAGGGTCCTGAGAATGGGCTGAGGTGCAGAACTACAGTATCGGTATGCATATCCACATGAAGTGTTCTATTAAACTTCTGAGACGGATGCTAGTGACTCTGTGTTCAGCATGACTCACCTTGCTCTCCTTGTATTGGCCACACGTCTGTCATTCAAGAACCAGTGGCTGCAGTGTGATACTTTCTCCATACCTCATAGAGTATTTCTCATGGTCTTAGTATTTCTCATGGCTTATCTTATGCCCACACCTGGAAATCATAAAAAAGAGAATCTCCCTGGAAACCAGGAGTATGTTCTGTCTTTCATGAACAGTTGGCAGCTCCATCACACACAGAATCCAGTGATGGACCTTTGTAGATTCCATACATTATTCCTAGTCCTACGTCTCATAACTCAGGAATGACGTGACCTTAGAGGGTGGGGACAACTTATTTGTGGAGTACCCAAATAAACAAAAACCTCCCAACTGACAGTCCTCCAAATGTTGAGGAAAAAACTAATTACAACAGGCAAGTTTTACTGGCTTCCATATTCCTCAACTGAAGGTGACAGTTTGAAAATATCCAATTCCTTTCACCTTGCCCAAATCTTTCATCCCAGTAAAGAAGAGAAATAATGTTAGGCTGATACAATTGTTTCCTAATGATTCACATTTGCATCCCAGACATCACTGTGTTCATGAGTTCTCCTTCTACAACTTTGTATTGAAATAAAAGTGTAGAACCTAAGACTCTGCACTGATCAGTTAGCATAAGGAGTACCATGCAAGTTCTTGGGGGTATACAAAAGAGAACCAAAGACAATTGAACTGATATGACAATTGAAACAAGAGGACACCTATTACCCTCCTGCATGAGAAACAGGAGGTGTTTCTTGAGTTTTTAGACTAGAATAGGGAATATTTTAATTTAAGCCTGACATTTGTATCTATGTTTAAACTCCTGTCTTATGGGAAAAGCTGTAAATTTCCTTTGTTCCTCTCAAAAGGCCCTCAATCAGGTAAAATTCACAACAGGGCAGATTATGGCTCAGTGTAAAGAAAACTTTAAAAAGAGAGCCATGAGAAAATTAGTCTTCATGAAAAGGAAGTGATCAGAGGCTGAAAGCTGATCTTTCAGGATATTGTAAAAGTGTTCCTGAATTATTTTAAAGATGTAGTTTGGACAGATGGTTTGGAGCATCCTATCCAGCCCTGATCTACATTTTTATAACCTTAAATTATCTTTCTAAAACTTAACCCCTATTCCTAATCTCCTTGACACCCAAAAAACATTTTGACATTTGTATCTTTTGTTTTCTGTACTATAAAGTTCAGTGACCACCAGTGTTCAACTGTGTGTTTGTGTCTCTGTATGTGTGCACATTCATGTGTCTCTGCATGTTGTGTATAAATAATAAACATCTCCATCAGAAATACTGTTTAAATTTTTTCTCAATAATGTTAGTGTTACATCCTTCAGCCAAGTCTTCTAATTTAATGCTATTGTCAGACTGTAATGGAACTGCATTAAAGCCAGAAAGTTGAACCTCTATCTAAGCAAAAAAGGAAATTATACAAATTCCTTCCCCATCACCTTCATAGTTCAAACATGTCTTCTTAAATTTGAATCTAATTTTTACTTCCTCCTATTACGTGTGCACGTGTAGTTTTTGGGAGACTAATCCAGTTATAAAACCTTACTAGACACCAAAGCATTCTTCTACTAGTCTCCAAAACCATCTCCTACACAGACTCAATCATTCTGTGGTTTGAACCCTATCCCTTTCATATAATATTCAAAATTACTTTAAGTCAACACTCATACTCTACATAAAATCTCGTTCCCCTATAATTTATGCAGTTGTAAAGAATGAGATGCAAGTGAGCAACTTTATTCTTGACAAGCTGCCTGTAGTTTGGTGTGTGAATAGATGGATGCATCATAGAAAACAAAAGTCTTTATCAGAGATAATATATATTTTTGCTTGATTTTTTTGTCCTGAAACTAGGAAGCAAACAGAGTGAAATTCAGGGCTAATTGCCTAGTGGAATATTTCTTATTTTGTGTTTTTATTTCCTGTGAAGCTAAAGGAGACCACCCTGTCAGTACTCACCCAGACCTCCAGGGAAGAAAACTACTGAATTTACCACTCTCAATTCTTTCTATTGATTTCAAAGGTGATGTGAACCTATGTGAGACTGTTAGCATCTGGAGATGTCTCAGTTAGACATATTATTCTTTTTTGCTGATTTCCTTTGTAGAGTGAGACCTTGGATCAGATGTTCTGTCCTGGAGAAGTCATGATTACAGCTTGTTCCTCTTCAGCAGAGGGCTTGCTGAGGCTCAAAACCTAGAAGGTGGATGCATCCCCACCAGTAAGCCACCCAGCTCAAGCTAGCCAGCTGACCAGCAAGGAGCTGGTGTATTGTCAGACTAAAACTTGACTCTAAGGTTGAAGACACCACTTCTGCCCCTGGGCATTGCCAAGGTCTTCTTTAGAGCAATGGAGGGAGAATATTGTTTACCAAGTGCAACCTTGGAGATCTTTGGGTCCCAATGGACCAATTATAATCAACTTACTGGCTCAAGGTCTGCCTTGGAGCCCTCAATTCTATTTCCCATACTCTCTCCAAACCAAATAGTCAATTCATTGTCCTCAGACCACATGTTCTTGCTTGACTCTTCTGTCTCTGCAGCCTGGGATTCCTCCCACTTTACTACTTCAGCCCCCATCCTGACAGTCCTTCACCAGCCATGCAATTTTCCATGACCTAATTGAAGCCATCATGTTCTCAACACACCTAAAATCTTTTCCTTCTCTGGAATCTTTATACAACTCTCACATTCTCATTTATGTATATCGTTGATCCAACAAAATTGCTTTTATTCTTAATGACAAGTTCATTGCTCTTTTTTCTTTTCTACACTGTATTTAATTTATCACATTTTCATACTTCTGCCATAAAATACTATGTACAATTATAAGAGAAAAGAGAAAGGAGGGGGGAATAAATTACTTCCAAGAGGATAGGAAATGAATGCTTTGAAAACCTCATGCATAAAAGAAAAATAATAACTAAACCTTGTAGTGTTTCTTCTGTATCCGGCACTGTTTCAGAACAACTAAGATTAAAAAGATTTCCCCCAGGCGCTATGAGACAAAAGAAAGACAAAAGGCTCAGTGACACACTGACAGAAGTGTGATTCAGAGTGGCAGCAATACCAGTTGGCTATCCCACCATTTGGGCCAGAAAGAGGAGCATATTTATGGGTTAGGACAAAACTGATTTCATCCTGACTGAAGTGTATCTGGTTTATCATAAGATAATATTGAAGAGACAAAGGAAGCCCTGGAACCAGGATCCAGTTGTAAAGTCCTACAAATGACTCTGATGGTTTTATTTACTTATGGTTTGATGAGAACCTATGCAGGAAAACACAGCTAGAGTAAAACACAACCAGAGTTACTCAGGAGGAATCATGATGTTTATGTCTCAAGTCTTGCCTGGAATCATGTCAAGCAGAACCTACAGAGGCACTCTTCTAAAGATTTATCCTCACAATAACTCATGTGGTAATTACCACTGCCATTGCTATTCTACAGAAGATACTAAGGCATAGAGGTTTCAATTAAGATTTTCATGGTTATATTACAGCTATTCATGGCCAGCCCAAGAAACTAAATCCAGGTATGAATACACAAATAGAATCCCATTTACAGTTTTTGAGGTTTTTTATTTTATAAAAAAGGGAGGTTTTATGTACACAAACACACACATACTCTCCATTTCTCTCTCTTTCTCTCTCTCTCTCTCTCTCTCTCTCTCTCTCTCTCTCACACACACACACACACACACACACACACACGTGCACACACACACATACACACACACCAATTGGAATAGTTATGTCAGGCCAAACCATCTAGATTTCTGGAAGTACAATCCATAATGTTCACACCATGAAGAATTTGTTATTGGTAGCCAAGCCAGGGAATCTGCCTAGATACCAGCTGGCTAAACTTGACTGCCAGCCCCCCACCCCATGTAAGGAATAATCAAACATAAAAAGTAAAAATGATCTGGGCATAAAGGTGCACACCTGTAATTTGGGAGACTGAGGCAGGAGGATCACAAGTTTGAGGCCAGCCTCAGCAACTTAGTAGGACCCTCAGCAGCTTATTTTATATTCAAAATAAAATATAAAAAGTGTGGCTCAGTGATTAAGCACCCCTGGGTTCAATCCCCAGTGCAGAATGAACAAACCAACACAAAATACAAAATGAAAACATGGATTTATTGAGGTTTGACCAGAACTGGGAAAAGCAGCTTGTCTATCTCTCCATTGGTTGTAGATTAGCAGATTTAGCTAGGCTGTGCTAGCCAAGGAATATGTCACAGTTCCTGTTTGCTGGGCCAGTGGGTAGACTCTTAGTGTCCATTCTCAGCATGAGGAAATTCAGAGATTAAAAAATAGCTTTTATCAGGAAACTGGGGATTGGGTACAACTTGGGGCTTTTAATTTTAATGGGTCCCTGGTAAAACTCCCTCATCTTATGTAGGCCTCATTCTTGTTGGTATTGTGGTGTCATCTGGCTGACAGTTTATTATTAGATAAGTGTGTAGATACCATCAAAGAACTCTGAAGCATTAGGAGCCAAATTCCTTTTTCTGAAGGAGACAAGTCTGAAATATTGAACAGCTCTGCTGATGGGAAAGACTTCAGTGTTAATTCAAGGAAAAAATCTCCTCTTTAGCCTGACTGTGGATTTTGATGGGGTTTGGCAAGTGACTATTTAACTTCCCTGATCTCTGAATAATTTCCTCTGAAAATATTGATGATTATTTATCAAACAGGATTCCATGAAGCAGGAGCTTTGTTCCACTCATTGATCTGATTGGTCTCCAGTTAGAGGGAGAGTAAGGCTGCATGAATCCAACATCAAAAGACCACTCTTCTTATCCAAATTTGAACAAGATGTTTAGAAACAGCAGTTCTTAGACTAAATTTAGTAGCAATCCACTGTTAAGAATCTTGACACCAATACAGGCAAACCAATTCCAGTTTGTATAGTATATTCGAACTAATAAACATAATTCCTTTAGTTCTATTTAATAAAAAAATGTCTACACAAAAACTTCTTTCAGATTATTGCAATAAACAGTGCCTGTTAGCTAAAGACTGTCTTATACAAACAAAGGTAACTTACTATTTGAGTACAAAGCTCATCATCACATTTTACAACATCTGTAGAATTTTTTAGATACATTCCACAGAACTGCAAAATTTTCAAATACAGACTGTAAAATTAATTAATAAATAACACACGTATCCATGCACACATACGTACATTATCATATCTTAAATATGCTTTGCAAACTGTCATAAAGTAAAGAATATAGTTGTGCTGAGAGCCACAGCCGAGTCGGAATGGCCCCTGGCACTTTGCCAATAGTATTGATCGAGAGGCAAGCCATTAAGGTGATGCTGGATTGATTTAATTGTATATTAGACCTTTACTGTCTGCCTCGGGCCCGCTACTTTGGAGTTCTTCCGCTACTTTCGAGTTCTCGCAGGGATTCCTGGAGAGTTTGCATTGGTTGGGGAAGTGCCGGAGGAAGGATTTCCGGTTGGTGGTTCCTAGAGGAGCCGCGTGTGTGGCGTTCAGGAGAGTTCCCGGGAGCATGTGTGGAGTGTGCTGGTGGAGTTCAGAAATAAAGTTTGTTCCTGCTTCAGTGGCTCGTGATTTGTGCCCAGACAGACGGCAGCATAGTTGAGAAAACTTTTAAAAAATAATCAGCCTTACATATCTTATATTAATATCTTTAATGAAATTCATCTTGTGATGTAAGATGAACAAGACAATATACCACTTATTAACTGCAGAGACATGTCTCATGTTATTTAAAATAACTAGAAACAATATATGAGACACTAATACTACATAGAGAATTCAGCAATGCAGTAAAACATGCTGATACTTTTATAACATGTTAAGACAATGCTCGTGATTTATAGTTTTATATCTAGAATATCAGATGTCTAAAGTTTCAGAATATTTGTATCAACAAAGTATGTCTCATTGTTATAAAAATAGTAATTAATTAAACCAGAGTAATACACAAAAAAAGACTTAACAAATAAAGATTTGAACAAACCCTAACTTTTGTGGAACCTAAATATTCTTTTAAGCAATCAAAAATAAAATAAAATAAAACCTAACAAACTCAGCAGAAAGCATAGAAAATTATATTGGTAAAATGTAAAAGCTTTGTTATTTAACTCAGTTGTTTGTAAACATTGCTAAGAGCATATCAATATTTTGGAGAATTCCTTGTTTTAAATATAAAGAACTAGAATTTCATTTCATATTTGTTCACTATATGTTGATTCTTTTCAGTAATAAATAACATTGGGATTCATTATGACATAATTGTATATAATAGAACATAGATTGTTCTAATTCAGTCTCCAGGACTTCTCTTTTCCCTCCCCCATCCTTACTCCTGTTTGCTTCCTTCTATTCTACTGATCATTCTACTATTTACTTACAGTTTTTTTTAATTAGTGTCTTGTGGATGTACATGATGGTGAGATTCACTGTAGTATATTTATATATGTATAAAAATAGGTCATATTCATCCCACTGTCTTTCACTATCCAAGTCATCCTCCCTTTCCTACATTCCCCTCCGTCTACTCCATGATCTTTCCTTTGTTGTTTTATCCTCCCTCCTTATTTTGCATTGGCTTTCACATATTAGAGAAAACATTTGACCTTTGACTTTGTCTGAACTGGCTTATTTCACCTAGCATGAGAGTCTCCAGATCCATCAATTTTCTGGCAACTGTCATAAAGTCATTCTTCTTTATGACTGAGTTATACTCCATTTTGTATATATACCACATTTTATTTATCCACTCATATGTTGAAGGATAGCTAGGTTGGCTATTGTAAATTGTGTTGCTATAAACACTGATATGGCTGTGTCAATGTAGTATGCTGACTTTAGATTTTTCTGACATATCTGAAGAGTGGGATAGCTGGGTCATATGTTGATTCAATTCCAAGTTTTTCAAGGAATTTCCATACTGCTTACCAGAGTGATCTTGCAGTCCCACCAACAACGTATCAGTATATCTTTCCCCCACATCTTCACCAATATTTATTGTTATTTGTATTCTTGATAATTGGCATTCTAACTGCAGTGAGATGAAATGTCTATATACTTTTAATTTGCATTTCTTTAATTGCTAAATATGTTGAACATTTTTCATACATTTATTGATCATTTGTATTTCTTCATTTCAGAACTGTCTGATTAGGTCTTTTCCCATTTATTGATTGGGTTATTTGTTTTTGTTCTGTTTCTTAATATTGTTGTTGTTTTGTTGTTGGGGGTGGGGGTTTGGTGTTATGTTTTTTGAGTTCTTTTATATCCTGAATATTAATGCCATGCAGAGCATGTGGCAAAAATATTTTCCCATTCATTGAGCTCTCTCATAACACTCTTAATTATTTCCTGTACTGTACAGAAGCTTTTTAATTTAATGCCATCCCACTTATTGAATTTTTATATTTTATTTCTTATACTTTAGGAGTCTTGCTAAGGACTCAGTTTCTGTGCCAAAATGCTGGAGGTTGGACATACATTTTCTTCTACAATATTTTTGTTTTGTGATTTAACTTCCTACATATTTTTAAAACTCATAGAACAATTTAATTATAAAGTTTCTAAATTTGTTCTCTGGGATTTCCTCCACTCCACTGTGGTGTTAATAAAATCACTTGTTGAAGCTTTATGGAATGTTTGGGATGGTTTGTTCCCTTTTTACATTATTTTTTGTCTACCCATCTATTGGTGTAGTTTTCAATGATTCTTTTAAGCAATAAAAAGCAATCATTTTAGTTTGTTCACTTCTTTCTCTTAAGAACCCTGGATTGGGTGAATATCCAAATAATGGTATTTTAAGTCAATTGTGACCTTCACTGCTACCTTTCTGTGTTGTGAGGACACTGAAGCCAGAATTAAAAAGGCAGTCAGTATAGATAGGTAAATTGAGTAAGGTTGGGTCAAGGAGGCCAATTTGAATGAGTCTGGCAAGATAGAGACTGCCCCAGAGGCATTGAAATGAGTTCAGAGCCCTTCCTCCACTCTTATCAAGATAACCTGCTCCTGCTCCAACCTGTTGCTAATGTAATTTCCCAGGAATTGTCCCTCCCTCCAGGGAGTTATAAAAGTTGTTCATGTGCCTGGAGATTGAACCCAGGGACATTTACCACTAAAGTACATTCTATTTAATGTTAATTTTGAGACAGAGTCTTGTTAAGTTTCCTAGGGCCTAAGTTGCTAAGGCTGTCCTTGAATTTGCAATCCTCTTGCCTTAGCCTCTGAAGTCACTGGGATTACAGGCATGTACCACCATGCCTGGCTCCTTGCTAACTTGTACTGTTATGACTTGCTGCTCACAGTCACTCTGCATCATACATTTCAGTTCCATTAATATTTAAGAATTTGTAACCCATTAAAGCTTCTAAATCCTGAGAAAAAAAGTTGTTCATGTGTCCTGGGCTGCTCCATCCACATACCTCCATCTGCTTCTCATCTTGGCCATCCCACCTAAACATCTCCTGGGCCTAGCCACATAAGCAGGAAGAAAAAAGATAAGAAGAACAGGAGAACAAAAGTCCCCAGAACTGTAATAGTGGCCATTCTATTCAAGGAGCTTCATCTATAAGTAAATCCCATGTTAAAGTGGGCATTGGTGTCAGTAGCTGATCAGAAGTTACCTTAGTACACCTGCACTACTAAAGGAATATTTCTTTTCAGAAAAAGGGAGACATCTGTAGTCATAATCCCTAACTCACACCAACCTGGATGGACCTTGTCAAGAGTTAGTCCCAAACTTTTTCTTTTGGTATATTTTCCCAAATAGCTCTTTTGTTTCTGTTTATTTTCCATAGAAATTTTGCTCTCCCAAATTTGCTTTCCCATCCAGTTTGAGGGAATTTAATGGATATTGTGAAGCATTTTTTTAAAAAAATTATTTATTTATTCTAATTTGTTATGTTTGACAGGAGAATGCACTTCAATTCATAGTAAACATATACAGCACAATTTTTCATGATTCTCATTGCACGCAAAGAGTCACAATACTCATGTCTTCATAAAAAGCTTCTTTTCAGCAAAAGAAACAATCAGGGAGGTGAATAGGGAGCAAATTTTTAACCACACTCACATCAGATAGAGCACTAATCTCTAGGATATGTAAAGAATTTTAAAAATGTTCAACATCTCTAGCATTAGAGAAAGGCAAATTAGAAGTATGCAGCTATTAAGAATACAAATAACAATAAGTGTTGGCAAGGATGTGGGGAGAAAGGCACACTCATACATCCCACGTGGGACTGCAAATTGATGAAGCCAACTGTAAGGATGGCCTTAGCCTAGGCAACTCCATTTTAAAACTCCATTTTGAAATAAAACTGCAGACTCCACCAGGCAAGCCTACAGAGCCCTTCAAGACTGTAATCATGCATAGCTTGATAAAAGAAATCATTTTCACAACCGTGATAAAATTCACAGTCATTTGCCTTTGCCCTGATAAAATATTAGAGCAAAAACCACCAAACCATATGTCCTGACTCTAAGATGTAAGATGTCACTAAGAAACCTGGTAACAGCTGATAGGGGCCTGAAAGGGTGAGCAGAAGCTCCCCAAATTTAGTATAAATGATGGAGCAAATAAACAGATATTCGGGCCTGCTGACACTTTTATGCACACAAGCCTGAGAGCCTGATGAGGACCCAGACTGACATCCAACTCTCCTCCTCATCTGCCTGATCCTCTGCATCATCCTCACCATTCTCAAACTTACAGCAGCCTCTTGACCCTGGTAAGGATGGCAACATCTCCTTATGACCATCTCCTCAGCCAGCCATCAGCTCCACACCAAGAGTAGCCTCCATCAGTTCCTGATCCAGTTGCTGCAGTCTGAGTGAGTGTGCATCTGCTGGACTGAAGACCTAACTTAAGACCTTAAATTTAGCACTTAAACTAAGCATTCAGAGGGAATGTGTGTAATAGGTCTAATAGATTAAGTGTGTTTGCAGTGTTTAGATTAACTTAGAATTGTTTGCTTTGAATTGATTATGTCTATTGCAGTTCCCAGCATTAAGGATTGTCATTTCTCGATTAAGAACCTATAGAGTGAAATTGTATTGAGTGATTTTGAATGAATAAAATATTGAAAAGGACATTAGTGCATGGACATTCTTTATCTCACCCCTCAACTGCAGATGTCGCAATTTTGCCCATTGCAACACCAATCTGAAAAGCAGTATGGAGATTGCTTAGGAAACTTGGAATGAAACCACAATATGAATAAGCTACCCCACGCCTCGGATAATACCCAAAGGAATTAAAATCAGTATACTATAGTAACACATCCACATCAATATTTATAGCAGCACAATTCACAATAGGTAAATTGTGGAACCAACCTAGATGCCCTTCAGTAAATGAATGGATAAAGAAACTGTGGTATACACACACAATGGAATAAGATACCATTAAAAAAGAATAAAATTGTGCCATTTGCATGTAAATGGATGGAGTTGGAGAATATATTCCAAAACAAATGCCAAATGTTTTCTCTGATATGAGGATGCTGATCCATAATGGGGATGGGGGTGTGGCATTGGAGGAAGGGAGAAACTTTAGAGAAGGTAAAGGAGGAGGGAGGTGAAGGGAGGGGATGGGGGTAGGAAATACAGGGAATGAGATGGACTCTGAAGTAATTTAACTAACACTTGTGGGAGTGCCAGGTATTTCACTGCTTTTTGCTAGCTACTACTTAACATGTGGATGTTTAAAAGGAAAGACAATGGTTCTTTTAATGTAATTTGTGATGTGTACCTATGTCAGACCTACCAAAAGTAAATAATGCTGGGAGATTATAAAGGAAGTATTCTTACGCTGGCATGCCTCCAATAACTATTGCAAAAGTCTCTGAGGGCTGGAGTTGTGGCTCAGTTGTAGAGCACGTCCTGGTGTGTGTAAGGCCCTGGGTTCAATCCTCAGCACCACAT
>NW_025999871.1:67344-73882 GCF_001458135.2 Marmota marmota marmota
TCTCTCTTTATATAAGCATTATATGAGAGACCAGGGAAGGAAGATTAGAGGTATGGCAAACATGGTGGCTTCAAGTGAAACATGAAGTCTGGTACATTTTGAGTCAAAATAAGAGAAGTGAGAAGAATCCCAGGCTGCAGAGATACATGAGTCAAAAGAGAACATATATTCTGAAGACACTGCACAGAGAAGTGTGTTAAGCAGAGTATGGGGAATAGTAAGAGCTGAGGACTGCAAGGTAGATCTTGGAGGGCCAGTCAGTTGGTTATAATTATGACATTGGGGCCCAGAGGTCTCCAAGGCCACACACCTGGTGAGCAATACTCTCTCTGCTGTTCTTAAAGAGTCTTTGGCAGTGCTCCCAGGGAAGAACTGTGTTCTTAGCTGTAGGGCCAGGAGATAGTTTAATACTACACCAGCTCCTTCCCAGTGTCAGTTGGTTGGGGTGATCAACTGGGGTTCAGTGAGAAGGATGCTCCCACCTCCTATGTTGGGAGTCTCAGCAATCTCTTCTACTGAAGGAAGGAAACATAAGAAAGTAGGACTTCTCACCACAGATGAAATCAGGACCAAAGAGAAGAGTCTTTTTCAAACATCACTAGAGGCCACCAATCTGCAATGAGTTTCACATATCCTTTGAAACCCATTGAGTTGACAGATGTAAATACAGTAGTTTTCATTTCTTGAACTTCAAGTGAGTGATGACTGAGTGGATAACTCAGCTTCCAGGTAAAATCTAGAAGACAAGAAATATTCTCTAAAGCAATTATCAAATATCTGTGTTCAAATAGTAAATTATATATTATGGTTTTAAAATATGGCTATAAAATTGGTAGACTAGACAAAAGGATGTAGTACCACAAGTGATTACAAAAAATCAAAAATAATTTCTGATCAAGAATTTTATTATTTATAGAGGTCATACATATACACACAGATGGACACACATTTGGACACAAAAACACAGAGAATTGATCACAAATAATCACTGACAGTTGAATTGCAGAAAACCACATATGCAAATGAAAAATGCATTTTGTGCACAAAATAAGATCAGGAGTAAGAATTAATTTTTTAAAAATTAGATTAGTAAATTAAAGAAAATCATCCTACTTATTTTATATTTGATGCAAGAACATTGTTATAGCATCCTCATGGGTCAAATTTCAGTGTTTGAACAGGAAGCATTCATGTTACAAGGATATCAATTCTTTTCTAGGTAATCTAATTTTAGACTGAACTTTTTTCAAGTTATCTCTTTATTGAGTCACAACTGTCCTCTCATAAATTTCAGCACTTGTTCTGAGTTTGGTTTTTTGAGAAAAACAAAGGAAATCTACCACATTTTCATATGACAGATCTTAAACATGTATATAAATGAAACTGTGTGTCTTTAACCATTTTCTTTTCTAATCTGAAAGCTTTCAGGAACACTTGTTTACCATGCACAGTGTTTAAAATTTCTTATTAGTTTTGTTATTATTTTAATCTATTTTTTTCAAGGTCATAATGCATGTCTATGGCCACAAACTTGAATAATACCCCATGTTCTATCTGTAAGTGCAGACTGTGAGTTACTAACACAGTTTTTTGAATGTGAAGTTATAGTAGGATAATATGTGAACACCCAGCCATGCCTGGGATGAAAGTGTGAGTCATTATCAACCATCTGTACCAGCCTAATATCATTTCTTTGTTTTACTGGGATGAAAGCCTTAGGCAATATGAAAGGAAGTAGATATTTTCAATCTGTCACCTTTGGTTGAGGAATATGGAGGCCAGTAAAACTTGCATGTCATGATTCTATTCCTCAACTCCAAGTGAAAAGATGAATTTATAAGAAGCCAAAGAGTGGAAAATATTTCAATGTATCATAACTCGTTATAATGAACTGATGTGTTTTTAATTTTTTTCCAAGATTAATCTAGACTCTTCTCAGTTCTTGAAGACAGATGGCAGCTGGTCATGAGGTGGACTTCCAAGGATTAATGTTGAGTTGACCACATTCTCTGAGCAGAAAGAAATAAATGAGCACCTGTGTTCAAACTTGAGCTTTCATCCTGGGTAAACCTTGATCCTAATCTAATGTAAGAGTCTACCTAATTAAGAAGGAGGGCAAAAGAGAACAATATAGAATACAACTGTTATATCCATCCTTCAACTCTCCAGAAAGAGTTGTTTGGTATCTGTAGCACAGTCTTCTTTGCATAATTTTTATTTAGGGTTGTTTTTACAATCAATAAATTCCTTTAAATATGTCCTTTTCTCTGAATTGAGAGCTATTATGTCAGAAAATTATTGGATATAAAAACATTTAGCATGCAGTTTTTTTAATCTTTAGTTGTATGTGAACAAAATATCTGTAGTTTACTTCTTTCTTTTTATGCGCTGCTGGGATCCAACCGAGGGTCTCACATGTGTTAAGCAAGCACTCTACAACTGAGACACAACCCAAGCCCCACATTCTACATTTTAAAAGCTTGTTTCCACATAATTGCAGTAGGTCCTCAGTGCAGTGAGGGAGGCGATGCATCCTTGACATTTTCACACAAGAAATCTCAGACACAAGGCCTTTGCTATAGTCATAGAACAAACAAGCAGCAAAACTAGAGTTCAAATCAGGTTCTTATCACTCCTAATCCAGTGCTATCTTCCTTAGAGAAGAGCTATGAAAAGAAGACAGGACAAAAATGCATACAATAGCAAAACAGTGTTAGGCAATATTGTGACATAGAAATTTAATATGTTTTTAACAAGAGCATTGAATTGTCTTCTGTTATTTGTGCAGGTAAAAGGCTATGGGAAGTTTCAATACCAGTTTGGGAGAGGGCTTCATTTTGGTGGGCTTCTCAGATTGGCCTCACCTGGAGCTCCCCTTTATTACTTTCATTTCAGTATTCTACTCTCTGACTCTCTTTAGCAACACCACCATTATCACACTTTCACAACTGGACCCTCGACTGCACACGCCCATGTACTTCTTCCTCTGCCACCTCTCCTTCCTGGACCTCTGCTATATCACTAGCACTGTGCCCCAGCTGCTGATCAATCTTTCTGGACTTGAGAGGACCATCAGCTATGGAGGGTGTGTGGCCCAGTTCTTCACTGTCCTTGCTTTGAGTGGAACTGAGTGTGTGCTCCTGGTAGTGATGGCCTTTGACCGCTATGCTGCTGTGTGTTGTCCACTCCACTATACAACCACCATGCACCCCCTTCTCTGCCTATCTCTGGCTATTGTTGCCAGAGTGGGAGGCCTCCTGAATGCTCTTATTCAGACAGGCCTTGTGGCATCCCTGCCACTCTGTGGCCTTCACTGCCTGAACCACTTCTTTTGTGAGATGCCTGTGTTACTGAAGTTGGCTTGTGAGGATACAGGAGGAACAGAGGCCAATCTGTTTGTGGCTGGAGCCATAACTTTGGTTGTTCCTGTCGCACTAATTTTAAGATCTTATGCCCACATTGCTCAGGCATTGCTGAAGATCAAGTCAATGACTGGGTGCAGAAAGGCTTTTGGGACATGTGGCTCCCATCTTTTGGTGGTCTGTCTTTTTTATGGCTCAGCCATGTACACATATCTCCAACCCATGGGCAGTTACTCTGATAGTGAAGGAAAGTTTGTTGCCCTTTTTTATACTGTCATTAGTCCCATGCTTAATCCTATACCCTAAGGAACAAGGATGTTAAGAGGGCTCTGTGGGATGTACAGGGAGAGAAAGCACTTTCAGGTAGGAGGGGTAAGGTGGCCAAAGAACATTTTCTGTGATAACTTTTTTACCCTGAAACACTTTCTATTATTTAGAGTTAGCTGGTCACTAGAAAACAGTGGTGGTGGGACTCAGGTTTTTAGCTCCTTCCTTTTGCAAGTGGGAATCTCATTAATTGCTTTGTAGCTAATATCTACTCTCATTGTGCAGCAGGGAGTCACTGCTGATCTGTATCACAACTTCCCACAAAAATAACGCTGAGAAAAGGATATATTCTGGCCAGACGTAGAGATTAGAGTAAGGGAAGGATTCTAGACATTTCCAAGAGTGAAGGGAAAATTAATTGTGAAAAATGCCTTTTCCAAAGTCAATGACTCCCAATGTGGATGGCACTGTCCTTAAATGTGGAGAACAAGAGTTCACCACTTTGTTTCTAATAAATGGCCCCTGGTCACTTCCTCACATATCTGAGTACCTGTTCTAAGTTCTCCTACAATGATTAACCTTCTAGAATTCTAGTGGTTACCATTACTTGGCAGAAAGAGGAGATCATGATTACAGGTACTTTACTGAACATATGAAGTTTCAGATATGAGTTTCATTTACCTGCATGAAGAAAAAGTCAAAGTCATTAGGATAGTATTGAGTAAAGGAGGCATCCAAATCTGGTCAGCTGAACCTAGTCTTAATCATGTGACTTGGTGTCATGGACAAGATATTTTCATGCAAGAGAGAGGAGAATAAAAAATAAATGAGCACCAAAACAATCAGAAATGTGTTCTGGGATATAAAATATAAAAATTATTCATTCTATATAATTGCATATTTGTGCCTATTAACCATCTTCTCTCTAATCCAAAGAGATTTTTTTGTCCAAACTTAAATGATAAAACAAATGGATTAAAAGTAAATGCACATAGGTGAGCACCATGTAATAGCACACAAATATTTTATAATTAAAATGAAAAATTAGGTTAGAGATTAGAATATATTTGCATTGTATATAACAAACATGCAGGGCTGGGATTGTGGCTCAGCAGTATAGCACTCACCTAGCACGTGCAAGGTCCTTGGTTCAATCCTCAGCACTGCATTAAAAAAATAAATAAATAAAATATAATGAACATCCTACAAATCTTTTAGAACAGAGAAAATAGTCGAATAGAATGTAAAAGCATATAAGCAGATAATTCATGAAGAAAATGATACAAAGAATAAAAAAGAAATTCAGAATGTAAAAGCTAAAAACATAAAAAAAGAAAATGAGTTGTACAATAAACTATGTGAAAAGACATTGAGTCCAACTCATAATGAATTAAATGCAAATTACAGTAATAATCAGATATAATTTCATGCTCATAACACACATTTAAAGATATCTTCAAATAGAGCTTCAACTGAGGAGAAGCAAAGTTGGAAGATCAGAGATAGGCTGCAATCCCTGAACACTCCATAGCCCTGAGTGAAAGCAGGGAAAGAGCAAATGCCCAGGGGGTGATGATAGTGTAAATATTCTAAAACTTAATATTGAACAGTTTGACACTTGGAGGGACTGGTGTTTGGTTACCAGAGTAGAAAATAAGTCAACATTCCTTGATCCATAACCCTGACCAGGGTGGATTTTTGGGAAAGGGAGAAGAAAAGCGCATGTGCTTACTTCCTTAACAACAGCTGGAAATAAAAGCAGGCTAAATTAAAATGTGACAGAAATAACAAAGGCAGTGAAAGGGATCAAGTTGCTTAGAACAAACTGTGGACTGAAAGCCATGCCAGGCCTGGCAGCCATTTTATAGAATTCATAGCTAGCCAACCTCCCTAAAAGAAATTAAATCAACACAGCGCCACTCCACCTTCAGATAGCGACAAATAAAACTAGAGGGAATACCTCTGAAATGGGTTGCCCCAGTAATCTGTCTAGAAGTTACCTGTGGAGGAATCACTGCTAACAGAAAGTTACTGAAACCCCCTTTCCCTCACCATGGACAAGAGGAGTGCAGTGGAGCTGACCAAGAGCTAATTACTCTCAGGGACTGCTAACTCTGACCCAGCACTCAACACAACCTCTGTGGGAGCTCAGACAAAGATGGGCCAACTGACACCCCACCCCATCGTGGTGATGAGTAAAACCCAGTGGGCTGTACCCACCAGAACTGAGGCTTCTGTTGTGCAGGGAGGCCAGAGACAGCTTGTACCTGCAGGCCTCATGGTTGCAGAAGGGTTCAAGGTGCTTGGATAGCAGCATATCAAGGATATCCCAGAAGAAAGAAGTAGCACAGCGATTTAAAACTGTGAAGAGTAAGAGACCAGGGGCAGGCTGTCCAACTGACTCTTTTTCCCAGTCAGCAGAGGGGAACAGAGCTCACTTTTCATACTCACAAACATTAAGAGCTCTCTTGGGCCAAGTGTCTCTCTATCCCAGTCAGAGGGTCAGTGTGGTAAGCCATTCTTATAGACCGTGGCCGCCATTAGAAGATGGCGCCGGCTTCCACTGTGGCCTGTGATAAACAACTCCTTTTATGGAGAGTTGGCGCGCAATCCCTTACCACCCTATGAGAGAGATCCACGTGGCAGCTTGGGATTGGGATGCGGGGGGCTTTATTAAGCTGTGCTTGGGCGTGGCGGGGGCAGGCGCTAGAAGAATGATACATGACTCAAGGCCTGAATAAACTGTTGAAAGAAGAATCCTGTGTCGTGTTTCCCTTGCCGGCGAGGGGTCGTGACAGTTGGTGGCCCGCACGGGGAACATATTCCTCGAACCCAGGATCCAGAACTTTCAGCAGTCAGGGTGGTGCACCAGTAAGTTCCCAGGTAAGTGGGAATCCGCAAGTAAGTAG
>NW_025999871.1:74834-100253 GCF_001458135.2 Marmota marmota marmota
TCTGCGCAGGGCTAGGGACGGCATCTGTCTGGTTGCCAAGCCCCAGCTGTCCCATTTTGTTCCAAAAGCAAACACGGAGCCCATTTCCGTCAAGGCCAGGGTGTGGTTGCGCCCACATGCAGCCCATACGATGGCCTCGTGGCTGAGGGACTCGATGAGTCTGGGGGCTTCCACTCGCTTGGTGTCACCATGGCCCAGCTGCCCCTTCTCATTTCGAACCCAGTTCCACAGTTTCCCTTCCGTGGTGATGAGGAGGCTGTGGGCGGCACACGAACCCGAAACCACCCTTTGCACCCCTGTACCCACAACAGGCATCCATACCTGTGGAAATACCTCTGAAATGGGTTATCCCAATAATCTGTCTAGAAGTTACCTGTAGAGGAATCACTGCTAACAGAAAGTTACTGAAACCCCCTTTCCCTCACCATGGACCAAAAGAGTGCAGTGGAGCTGACTAAGAGCTAATTACTCTCAGGGAGTGCTAACTCTGACCCAGCACTCAACACAGCCTCTGTGGGAGCTCAGACAAAGATGGGCCAACTGACACCCCACCCCATCATTGGTGATGAGTAAAACCCAATGGGCTGTACCCACCAGAACTGAGGCTTCTGTAGTACAGGGAGGCCAGAGACAGCTTTATCTGTAGGCCTCATGGATGTAGAAGGATTCAAGGTGCTTGGATAGCACAGTATCAAGGATATCCCAGAAGAAGGAACCAGTGCAGCAATTCAAAATTTGAACAGTAAGAGACCAGGGGCAGGCTGTCCAACTGACTCTTTTACCCAGTCAGCAGAGGGGAACAGAGCTCACTCTTCATACTCACAGGCATTAAGAGCTCTCTTGGGCCAAGTGTCTCTCTATCCCAGTCAGAGGGTCAGTATCCCAGTAATCTAGATCAGCCTAGGTATAGGGTCAGTACCACAGATGACCCATGGGCCCCATGGTTGTAGGCAATCACCAGGTGCTTGATTGCACCACTCCAGGGAAGACCCAGCAGAGGGGAGCCTGCACTGGTGATTAACAACCATGGGAAACGGGAAGTCAGACACAGGAAGGCCAAATGACTCTATTTTACAGTCACAGGAATGGTATCCCAGCAATTTACAACAGTCAGGAGGGAGGCTTCTGCGCCACACACCACTTACAGAAACACACCATCACAGGTTCCACACTTTCAGACAATTACAAAGCTCTATGCCACATTAAAGAAGGCCCTTAGGAGGAAGTGGGTGTCCAGTGGCCAAAAGCAGTGTGACAACCCTGAACCCACATCCTGTGCTCCTGCACTCAGTAGAAATAATCAACAGACAACAAAACAACCCTGCAAGCATGCAGCCTCAGGCCCCTGGACTGATGAAAAAGAACTGGGTGTTTGGAAATCAATAGCAACCAACGGTTGCTGTGCTCAACACCTCTAGGAGAAACAAAACATGAAGAGTGATAGGCATCTTCCAAATGTCCCAAATCTTGAAGAAGGAAGACTCAAAGTATTTTCTCCCCATTGGCATAAATTATTATGAATGGGTATATTGCCAACTTGGATATATATATCTCCAGACACACACATATGTGTGTGGGTATATATATATATATATATATATATATATATATATATATCACTCTTCATTCTGATTTCATAGTTGTTACCCTAGTTATTGATACTGAACTTTCAACCCATTTAATTGCATTAGTTCCAAGCTTTCAGAACATTAACTGGAATCATTCTGTGTTTTTCAAGCCCAGATTTACACTTGCTCTTCTTAATCCTTCTTTGTCCTCTTACCTTACCTGCAACTGTCTCAAATCCCAATTTTTCTCTCCTCCACTTTTCTCCCCCTAAACAACATAGTAGTATCTTTACTAGATTTAATAATAAATTTATCAAACTATTCTTGAACACTCCTATGATAATATACCTGTCTTAGAGACTGTAGAGAGCATTTTCAAGTTTTTGTTTTCCTTAAGATTGATAAATATGTGGCTTTGCTCTGTTCAGTGTCTTCTCTTAATGTGATAAACTTTAGTGTCTTCTCTCAAAGTGGTGCTGATACTGAAAACAGCAGAAATCACAAGTTAAGTGAAAGTATGAACATCTGGATTTTCACCCAGCCTGGGGCACTTACAGGATAGGAGCTCTAAATTGTCTATTGCATAAAAGTGGAGATTATAATCATGCTGGCAGAGGGTGGAAATTAGCAGTACAAAAAGAAAAGGAACAAACAACCCCAAACAGTAAATACTTCAACAAATGATCACATTGATATTGCAATAGAGAAAATGGTTGAGAAATTATTTAGAAAGTTTACAGTTAAAATTTTCAGTGAGCTAAAAGAAGAAGAAAAGCATGAATTTTGAAAATACAGAGTAGAACATCATATATGTGTGTGTGTGTGTGTGTGTGCATGCATCCACATGCGCACACAGTTTTGTAGACAACAAAGATTTATTTTTCACAGTTTTGGAAGTTCAGGTTTCCAAAACAATTTGTGCACATTCTGTGTCTGTTGAGGGTCTATTTCCTTGTTCATAGATGTGACTTCTCAATGTGTTCTCACATGAGAGAGGGAACTAGCAAGATATCTGTGATCTCTTTTATAAAGGCACTAAGCCCAATTATGAAGGTTCTGCTCTCAAGGCCTGATTGTCTCCACAGTCAATAATACCTAATATTGTCACCTTGGATGTTAGAATTAATCTTTTGCATTTGGGGAGGACATAGGCAACCATCTGTGCACCCCTAAAATCGCTTGGATATTTCTTTGCTCCTGTGCTAATGTATTAGTCTAAGGCTGCCATATCAGAATAGTACAGACTGGGTTGCTTAAACTACAGACACTGAAGCTGTGCACGGTGGCACACACCTCTAATCCCAGCAGCTCGGGAGGATCACGAGTTCAAAGCCAGCATAGCAATTTAGTGAGGCCCTAAGCAACTTAGTGAGATCCTGTCTCAATATAAAATAGAAGAAGTCCTGGGCATTTGTCTCAGGGGTTAAGAGTTCCTGGGTTCAATCCCCAGTACCACAAACAAAAAAGAAAACATACAAAAACAGAAATTTAATTCTAAAAGTTCTGGAAAGTGCAATTCCATGATGAATTGGCTGGCAAATCTATTTTCTGGTGGGAGTTTTTTCCAGGCTTGCAGACAGCCACCTGCCTGCCATGTCCTCACTTGACTTCTTTTGGAATATATTTTAATGTATGAAATGCTTTATGCTATCAAACTTTGGATTCTTGACTTGGTGGAACTGAAAACCCTGGCCTATTCTCAAAAAGCCTTTTCCCTCTCAGGATGTCTGAATGTTCCATGTATTAATCTGGCTAGGGCTTTCATGGAAGCTTATGTATGACAAAATTAGGTCAAATGTCAGGTTGGTTACCATGGAATTTTGGAAGACAACTTTGTCCTATACGAGCTCTGTGGCACAGCCAATGACTGACCCACTGGAGTAGCAGGGCTGAAGAGATCTGGGTAGATGTGTCGAGTTTTGGAAGAAATGTGTACAGGATTGAATGGTGTCCTGCCAAACTTTGTGTCCTTCCAAGCCTCAGAATGTGACCTTAATTAGCAACAGGATTGTTGAAAATATAATTAGTTATGGCAAGATGAGGTCCTATCAGAATAGGGTAGGCTCTAATCCAATAATGCTGTGTCTTTATTAAAGATGAAAGTGACTCAGACTCACAGGAAGGCACGTAAAGATGGATTAGGACCATTTTGGTTAATAGTTAGCAATTCTAAAAAAACAACCAAACAGTACTCTTGGAAATGAAAGATACACACACACACACAAAAAAAAAAAAATTAAAATTTGATGGAAAGCATTATCAATAGATTAGGACACTTTGATGACTAGTTCTCAGGTCTCAAAGTATAAAATCCTAAAAATAAAGTTGACAGTAAATAAAAGATGTTAAGAGACCATGAAAAGAATATTCAAAAAATCTGGGATAATATTTAGAGACCAAATATAACAATTATTGGTATATAAGAAGAATAAAATACAAACTAAAGACATGTACAACATTTTCAATAAAATAATATAAAAGTTTCCAAACCTTGGGTTTGGGTATAAGATGGAAATCCAAACACAGCAGCCATTTAGAGTAATGAACAGGCAAGATCAAAATTATTCCATCCAAAACATTATAACTAAAATTTGTAATATGCACAAGAAGGAGAGAATTTTAAAGCCACAAGAGAAAAATAGCAGGACACATTTAGAGATAAGTCAATTTGTACTGCAACAGATTTCTCAACCATACTCTAAAAGTAAGGAGGGTTCTGAAAGATATCTGGTGCCAACCAAGATTACTTTATTCAGGAAAACTATACTTTAGAATTTAAGATAAAATAAAAACTTCCATTAGAAACAGAAATAAAAAGAATTTAAGGGCTCGGATTGTGGCTCAGCAGCAGAGCACTCACCTAGCATGGGCAGACCTGGGTTCGATTCTCAGCACCACATAAAAAAATAAATAAATAAAAAGGCACTGTGTTGTGTCCATCTACCAAAAAAAAAGAAAGAAAAGAAAAGAAAAGATTCTCTCTCTCTCTCTATCTCTCTCTCTCTCTCTCTCCTTAAAAAAAGAATTTATGACCACTGAGTCAACACAACAAAATATGCTCAATTAAATATTTTATGCAGAAAGAATAAATAAATAAAAATGAAAAACAGCATAGGAATGAATCATACTAATATGCAGTTAATGAGAATTATCTGAATTAAGCATTAAAAATAAATTAAAATTGCAGGAAAAATCCATCTCTCTACAATAATAATAAATGCAAATGGTCTAAGCCCTCCAATCAAAAAACACAGATTGGCAAATTAGATTAGAAAACAAGCTCAAACATATGTGATTTACAAGATACTCTCCATAGGCTGTAGATGAATAAACTGAAAATGATACAGCATGCAAGTGGAAACTTAATGTAAGCAGGGGTAGCTACTATCAGACAAAGTAGATTTTATGCCAAAATTAGTCAGAAGAGACATAGAAGGCCACTTCACACTGATTAAGGAAATCACCCAACAACAAGATATGATGATTATAAATACTGGCTCAAACATCAATGTATCTATATACATGAAACAAAACTCACTCAACATAAAGAATCAAATAGACACCAATGCAATAATACTGAGTGATTTTAACACCTCTCTCACCTCTAGATAGGTCATCCAGACATAAAACCTTCAGAACCTAAAAAAACTGTCCATCAAATGAACTTAACAGACATCTATGGAAAATTTTATCTATTGAAAACTGAATTGGCTCTCTTATTAGCAGCATAGGGAACTTTCTCAAAATTGATCATATTGGAGGGCACAAGCAAGTATTATAAAATACAGGAAAAAAGCTAGAGATAATTCCTCCAAAGCTATCAGATCGTAAGAATAAAATTGGAAATTAACACTGAGATAAAATATAGAAACAGAAAATATTTTAACTTCTCAAGGTTGAATAATACACTTTTGAATGAAGAATGGATCAGAAAAGAAATCAGGGGGCAAATAAAAAATTCTCAAACAAATGACAAGAGATACAACATATCTGATGATGACATGATCCTTTATTTAGAAGACCCAAAAACCTCCACACAAAGACTTCAGAGATGATAAATTCAGCAAAATAGCAGGATATAAGATCAACATACATAAATAAATTTCCTTCCTATACCACAATAATGAAACTGTTGCAAAAGAAATCAGGATAACAATCCCACTCACAACAACCTCAAAAAATGAAATAAATAATTGATAACTAATCTGACCAAGGAAGTGAAATACCTCTAAAATAAATAGTGTAGAATGCTGAAAAAAGAAATTGAATAAGTCCCTAAAAGATGGAAAGACCTCCTATGTTCTTGGATAGACAGAATTAATATTGTAAAAATGATCATATTACTAAAAGCATTATATAAATTCAGTTCAATCCAATTCAAAATATGAATGACATTCTTCAAAGAACAAGGAAAAAAAACAGTTCTAAAATTCATTTGGAAGACCAAGAGACCCAGAATATCCAAATCAATCCAGACAAGAAGAGCAATGCCAGAGGCATTACAATACCAAACCTCAAACTATACTACAGAAAATTGTAATGAAAACAGCTTGGTATTAGCACTAGAAAAGACATGAAGACCAATGGAATAGAATATAAGACACAGAGACAAATCCATCAAGGTACAGTCCTTGATACTTGACAAAGGTGTTGAGAGCCACAGCCGAAGGGACCCCAGCAAACTTCCAGCTGCCAGCTGATTGGCTCCTCTGCAGTGATGCTCATTGGGCTGTTTCCCCACCCTTTCAGACCACGGAGCTGCTCATTGGGGGACTCTTTTGGCTCCGCCCATGCGGCCCAGCCAATCAGCCTCAAGAGCAGGAGGAAGAGGGGTTGAGAGGCTGGCCAGAAGCAGATGGTGGCAGTTGGGCTCTGAGGGAAGTCCTGGAGAGCTCATGTGGTGCTGCGTGTGTGTTCTGAAAATAAAATTCATTTCTGCTTGACAAGTGGCTCGTGAATTGTGCCCAGCCAGACTGCGGCACAAAGGTATCAAAAATATCGGTGGAGAAAAGGTAAACTTTTTATCAAAAGGTGCTGGGAAAACTGAATATCCAACACCGATAAGTTTGATAAACACTTAGCTAAAATAACCGAGAGAGAGAGAGAGAGAAGACACAAACAAAATTGGAGGTGAAAAAAGGGGATATCACTAAGGGCATTTCTGAAATCCAAAGGAACATTAGAAACTATTTTGAAAATTTGTTCTTTAATAAACTAGAAAATCTAGAATATATTCACAAATTTCTAGACATATGAGTTACTCAAAATGAACAAGTCATGTGTCTTAGTGAAATTCCAAGTTATCAAGTCTTAAATGCTTGGTGAGGATGGACACTCCTCAAAAAACATATGACCCAGCTATCTCTCTCCTTGGAATTTTTCCCAAAGAACTACAACCAGCATACCATAGTAATGCATCCACATAAATGTTTATAGCAGTGCAATTCACAGCAGCAAAGTTATGGGACCAACCCAGATGCCTGTCAACAAGGGAATAAATTTAAAAATGTGATATATACACACAGTGGAGTTTTATTCCATTATAAAGAAGAATGAACATATGGCATTTGCTGGTAAATTGAGGGAACTAGAGAATATCATGTGAAGTGAAGTAAGCCAGACTCAGAAAATCAATGGTCAAATATTTTCTCTCATATGAGAAAGCCAGACCAAAACAAGGGGCAACTAAGAGAGATTAGTGGAAAAGAGGAAAGGGCTGGAGAGGGAGGGAAGAGTGATCAGAAAAGGGAGGAATGAGGGAATAATTTTACGAACACTATTTTATGTAAATATGTGAATATACTAGAGTGAATCTCATGTTTATGTATCTATAAAGAACCAATTTTAAGAAAATTACAGATAATAGAAGGAAGACCATTAGAGTAGAAGAAAGGGAATAGGGGGAAGGAAGACAGGAAGAAAAGGGAAGTACCGGGGACTAAATTGGAGAAGATTATACTACAAATTTGCATAATTATGTCAAAGTGAATCCCAATATTATGCATAACTCTAATGTGCTAATAAACATTTGTCCATGATCTATCAAAAATATGTTTAAAAAAATGCAGGGTTGACTACATTAAAATTGGATAAAGAATAAGGAAAACTTAAAAACAGAGGTAGGAATGAGACAAACTATTACGGAGTAGAATATATTTTTACATCTACAGTCTATGAAGGATAGCCATCATTAACATTCTGAGTAACCTTTCATCTTTTTTCTATGTACCATTATGTACTAGTTACTATCTAATAATTCATTTAATGTTTACTTGATATCCATCATCATATCAATCATCCCTCATTCCTCCCTTTTCTGATCACTCTTCCCTCCCCCTCCAGCCCTTTACTTTTATAGCAGCTCAATTCACAATAGCCAAACTATGGAACTAACCTAGATGCCCTTTAACAGATAGATAGATAAAGGAAATGTGGTACATATTCACAATGGAATATTAACTTTAAAGAAGAATGAAATTATGGCATTTGTGCAGGTAAATGGATGGCGCTGGAGAACATCATGCTAAGCAAAATAAACCAACCCCCAAAAGCAAAGGCCAAATGTTTTCTCTGTCAGGTAGATGCTAATTAACAATAAGTGGGGGAACTAGAGAAAAAAATAGAGGTACTTTGGATTAGGCAAAGGGGAGTAAAGGGAGGGGAAGAGGTATGAGGGAAGGAAGGACAATAAGATGAATCAGACATTATTACCCTATGTACCTGTATGATTCCATGATCAGTGTGATTCTACAACATGTACAACCAGAAGAATGAAAAGTTGTACTCCATTTTTGCATGATGTGTCCAAATGCATTCTACTGTCAAGTGAAACAAATTAGAACGTTTTAAAAAAGTTACAGGCATGACCAAAGTGACATCATAAGTGTGACTAAGTTTATAGGCCTGAACATGGAGAAATTATCCTGGATTATCCACAGGGATCAAATATAATTACATGAATTCTTAAAAGCAGAGAGCCTTTCCCTGTAGTTAAAAAAGACACAGTGATGGAAGCCAAGGTTTGGAGAGATTAGACAGGAGGAGTTAACCTGTTTTGGGTCAATACCTATGGAATGCAGCACTCTGTAGAAGCTTAGCTCGGGAGCCTCACTTTGCAGCCAAAGAGAGAACAGGGACTTGGATTCTGCAAACTCAAGGAACTGAGTTTGTCACCAATTCAAATGTGTGAAATCATATTGCCCCTGGAACCTTCAGAATGGAGAGAAATCCACTGAAATCTTGATCTGAGCCCAATGAGCACCACTCCAGTCTCACCAATGTGAAATAAATTTTTATTGCACAAATAAAAACAAATATGAAAACATTGAGGAAAGAAACAACAGACCCATATCACTTCTGAACATAAATGCAAATGTCCCTCTAAAAATGTTAGCAATTTGTATTTAAAAAAAAATAAGAAACTACATCATGATCAAGTTGATTTCATTCCAGGGATGCAAACATGATTAAACTTATGTAAATCAAGAAATGTAATTCACAACATAACTGAAAGTAAGGGAAAAAACCCACATGATCATGTCAACAGATACAGAAAGAGTCTTCTGACATAATACAACACCCATTCATGTTAAATAACATTGAAGAAACTTATCTATACATCATAAAGGAGATATATATATATGTCTCATCATCATAAAAGATATATATATATATATATATATATATATATATATATACATATACACACACACATATATATATATCCATCATAAAGGATATATATATCCTGTGTGTATTTATATATATATATATATACACACACACACACATATATATATATAAATATACACACACAACACACACACACACACACACACACACACACACCTAAACCAAACATCATAATGAATGGTAGATACTAAAAGCATTTTCTCCAAAATCAGGAAAAAGAGACAAGTATGTCCAATCTCACACCTCTTATTCAATTTTATCCAGAGCAATTAGGCAAAATGAATGACATAAAAGGAATATAAATAGGAAAAGAAGTTAAATTATAACTGTTAGCACATGATATGATCCTATATTTAGAAGATCCAAAATGTTCCACCAGATGAGTTACAGAAGTAATAAAAAAATTAGCAAAGTATCAGGATAGAAAATTGGCACAAAAATCAGCAGTTTTTCCATTTGCTAATAATGAATTCAATAAAAAAGAAATCAGAAAACCAATTCTATAATAGCCTAAAAGGTAAAATAATATAGATAAATCTAACCAAGGAGGTAAAAAACTTCTATGGTCAAAATTCCAGTGAAGAAAGGAATTGAAAAAGACACCAGAAGATGGAAAGACCTCCCATGTTCACAGATAGGCTGAGTTAATATTGTTAAAATGGCCACATTACTGAAAGCATTCTACAGATTCAATGAAATTTCCATCAAAATGCCTACAACATTCTTCACAAAACTGGAAAAAACTGTCCTAAAATTCATGTGGAATATGGAAGAGCCAAAGCAATCCTAACCAAAAAAATCAATGCAGGAAACATCACAATACCAACTTTTAAATTATACTACAGAGTTATAGTATCAAAAGCAACATGGTACTGACATCAAAATAATCACAAGCCAATGGAATAGAAGAGAAGACACAGAGACAAATCCACAAAGATGTAATCATCAATCCTTGACAAAGGTGCCAAAACTATGTTGGAAAACATATAATTTTACAAATGCTATTGGTAAAACTGGATGTCCATATGTAGCAGAATGACACTAGTTTCCTATCAAAAAGTCAACTCAAATGGATCAAAGGCCTAGGAATTAGGCCAGAAACATTGCAGCTGTTTAAACAAAACATAAGGTCAATTATTCAACATACATGTACACGAAGCAGCTTCCTCAATAAGACCCCTCAAGTTCAGGAAATAATAATGAAAATTAATAAATGATGGCACCAAGTTGAAAATCTTCTATACAGAAAGGAAATAATCAAGTGTGAAGAGAGAGCCTAAGGAATGGGAGAGAATATTTGCCAGTTACTCTTCCAACAGAGGATTAATATCCACAATGTAAAAAGAACTTAAAAACCTATTATAAGAAAAAGAACTTGTCAGTAAATAGGCAAATAAACTAAAAGATACTAGTCAAAAGAATAAATTCAAACAGCCAACAAGTATAAGGAAAAATGTTCAACATTTTTAGCAATCAGAGAAATGTAAATCAAAACTACACTGAGATTTCATATTGCTGCATTTAGAATGGTAATCATCAAGAATACAAATAATAAATAATGGGGAGGCTGTGGAGGGGGAAGGAACACTTATACACTGTTGGTGAGGTTGTAATTAGTATGGAGTTGCGGGATGCTTAGAGAAGTCCTGTCCTTCCCTGAGTTTTGGCTGACCTTACAGGACAAGGGCCAAATATATTTTTTTCTTTCTTTTTTTTTTAAATTTTTTTATTGTTGGTTGTTCAAAACATTACATAGTTCTTGATATATCATATTTCACACTTTGATTCAAGTGGGTTATGAACTCCCATTTTTACCCCGTATACAGATTGCAGAATCATATCAGTCACACATCCATTGATTTACATATTGCCATACTAGTGTCTGTTGTATTCTGCTGCCTTTCCTATCCTCTACTATCCCCCCTCCCCTCCCCTCCCCACCCCTCTTCTCTCTCTACCCCCTCTACTGTCATTCATTTCTCCCCCTTGTATTATTTTCCCCTTTTCCCTCACTTCCTCTTGTATGTAATTTTGTATAACCCTGAGGGTCTCCTTCCATTACCATGCAATTTCCCTTCTCTCTCCCTTTCCCTCCCACCTCTCATCCCTGTTAAATGTTAATCTTCTTCTCCTGCTCTTCGTCCCTACTCTGTTCTTAGTTACTCTCCTTATATCAAAGAAGACATTTGGCATTTGTTTTTTAGGGATTGGCTAGCTTCACTTAGCATAATCTGCTCTAATGCCATCCATTTCCCTGTAAATTCTATGATTTTGTCATTTTTTAATGCAGAGTAATACTCCATTGTGTATAAATGCCACATTTTTTTTATCCATTCGTCTATTGAAGGGCATCTAGGTTGGTTCCACAGTCTTGCTATTGTGAATTGTGCTGCTATGAACATCGATGTAGCAGTGTCCCTGTAGCATGCTCTTTTTAGGTCTTTAGGGAATAGACCAAGAAGGGGAATAGCTGGGTCAAATGGTGGCTCCATTCCCAGCTTTCCAAGAAATCTCCATACTGCTTTCCAAATTGGCTGCACCAATTTGCAGTCCCACCAGCAATGTACAAGTGTACCCTTTTCCCCACATCCTCGCCAGCACTTGTTGTTGTTTGACTTCATAATGGCTGCCAATCTTACTGGAGTGAGATGGTATCTTAGGGTGGTTTTGATTTGCATTTCTCTGACAGCTAGAGATGGTGAGCATTTTTTCATGTACTTGTTGATTGACTGTATGTCCTCCTCTGAGAAGTGTCTGTTCAGGTCCTTGGCCCATTTGTTGATTGGGTTGTTTGTTCTCTTATTGTCTAATTTTTTGAGTTCTTTGTATACTCTGGATATTAGGGCTCTATCTGAAGTGTGAGGAGTAAAGATTTGTTCCCAGGGTGTAGGCTCCCTATTTACCTCTCTTATTGTTTCTTTTGCTGAGAAAAAACTTTTTAGTTTGAGTAAGTCCCATTTGTTGATTCTAGTTATTAACTTTTGTGCTATGGGTGTCCTATTGAGGAATTTGGAGCCCGACCCCACAGTATGTAGATCGTAGCCAACTTTTTCTTCTATCAGACGGCGTGTCTCTGATTTGATATCAAGCTCCTTGATCCATTTTGAATTAACTTTTGTGCATGGCGAGAGAAAGGGATTCAGTTTCATTTTGTTGCATATGGATTTCCAGTTTTCCCAGCACCATTTGTTGAAGATGCTATCCTTCCTCCATTGCATGCTTTTAGCCCCTTTATCAAATATAAGATAGTTGTAGTTTTGTGGATTGGTTTCTGTGTCCTCTATTCTGTACCATTGGTCCACCCGCCTGTTTTGGTACCAGTACCATGCTGTTTTTGTTACTATTGCTCTGTAGTATAGTTTGAAGTCTGGTATCGCTATACCGCCTGATTCACACTTCCTGCTTAGCATTGTTTTTGCTATTCTGGGTCTTTTATTTTTCCATATGAATTTCATGATTGCTTTCTCTATTTCTACAAGAAATGCCGTTGGGATTTTGATTGGCATTGCATTAAACCTATAGAGAACTTTTGGTAATATCGCCATTTTGATGATGTTAGTTCTGCCTATCCATGAACAGGGTATATTTTTCCATCTTCTAAGATCTTCTTCTATTTCTCTCTTTAGGGTTCTGTAGTTTTCATTGTATAAGTCTTTCACCTCTTTTGTTAGGTTGATTCCCAAGTATTTTATTTTTTTTGAAGATATTGTGAATGGAGTGGTTGTCCTCATTTCCATTTCAGAGGATTTGTCGCTGATATACAGGAATGCCTTTGATTTATGCGTGTTGATTTTATATCCTGCCACTTTGCTGAATTCATTTATTAGCTCTAATAGTTTCTTTGTAGAGCCTTTTGGGTCTGCTAGGTATAGAATCATATCATCTGCAAATAGTGATAATTTAAGTTCTTCTTTTCCTATTTTGATGCCTTTAATTTCTTTCGTCTGTCTAATTGCTCTGGCCAGTGTTTCGAGAACTATGTTGAACAGAAGTGGAGAGAGAGGGCATCCCTGTCTTGTTCCAGATTTTAGAGGGAATGCCTTCAGTTTTTCTCCATTCAGAATGATGCTAGCCTGAGGCTTAGCATAGATTGCTTTTACAATATTGAGGTATGTTCCTGTTATCCCTAGTTTTTCTAGAGTTTTGAACATAAAGGGATGCTGTACTTTGTCGAATGCTTTTTCCGCATCTATCGAGATGATCATATGGTTCTTATTTTTAAGTCTATTGATGTGGTGAATAACATTTATTGATTTCCGTATATTGAACCAGCCTTGCATCCCAGGGATGAATCCTACTTGATCATGGTGTACAATTTTTTTGATATGTTTTTGTATCCGATTCGCCAGAATTTTATTGAGGATTTTTGCATCTAGGTTCATTAGAGATATTGGTCTGTAGTTTTCTTTCTTTGAAGTGTCTTTGTCTGGTTTAGGTATCAGGGTGATGTTGGCCTCGTAGAATGAATTTGGAAGTTCTCCCTCTTTTTCTATTTCCTGAAGTAGCTTGAAAAGTATTGGTATTAGTTCCTCTTTAAAGGTTTTGTAAAACTCTGCTGTATACCCATCCGGTCCTGGGCTTTTCTTAGTTGGTAGTCTTTTGATGGTTTCTTCTATTTCCTCAATTGATATTGGTCTGTTTAGGTTGTCTATATCCTCCTGACTCAATCTGGGCAGATCATATGACTTAAGAAATTTATCTATGCCTTCACTATCTTCTAATTTATTGGAGTATAAGGATTCAAAATAGTTTTTGATTATCTTCTGTATTTCTGAAGTGTCTGTTGTGATATTGCCTTTTTCATCCCGTATGCTAGTAATTTGAGTTCTCTCTCTTCTTCTCTTCGCTAGCATCGCTAAGGGTCTGTCGATTTTGTTTATTTTTTCAAAGAACCAACTTTTAGTTTTGTCAATTTTTTCAATTGTTTCTTTTGTTTCGATTTCATTAATTTCAGCTCTGATTTTAATTATTTCTTGCCTTCTACTTCTTTTGCTGTTGTTTTGCTCTTCTTTTTCAAGGATTTTGAGATGAAGTATGAGATCATTTATTTGTTGGTTTTTTCTTTTTTTAAGGAATGAACTCCAAGCAATGAATTTTCCTCTTAGAACTGCTTTCAATGTGTCCCATAGATTCCGATATGTTGTGTCTGTGTTTTCATTTATCTCTAAGAATTTTTTAATTTCCTCCTTGATGTCTTCTATAACCCATTGATCATTCAGTAACCTATTGTTCATTCTCCAAGTGATGTATGCTTTTTCCTTCCTTCTTTTATCGTTGATTTTCAGTTTCATTCCATTATGATCAGATAAGATGCATGGTATTATCTCTACTCCTTTATATTGTCTAAGAGTTGCCCTGTGACATAATATATGATCTATTTTTGAGAAGGATCCATGTGCTGCTGAGAAAAAAGTGTAACTGCTTGATGTTGGGTGGTATACTCTATATATGTCAATTAGGTCTAGGTTATTAATAGTGTTATTGAGTTCTATAGTTTCCTTATTCAACTTTTGTTTGGAAGATCTGTCCAGTGGCGAGAGAGGTGTGTTGAAGTCTCCCATGATTATGGTATGGTGGTCTATTAGACTCTTGAACTTGAGAAGAGTTTGTTTGACGAACATAGCTGCACCATTGTTTGGGGCATAAATATTTATGATTGTTATGTCTTGTTGGTGTATGGTTCCCTTAAGCAGTATGTAGTGTCCCTCTTTATCCCTTTTGATTAACTTTGGCTTGAAATCTATTTTATTTGATATGAGTATGGACACTCCTGCTTGTTTCCGAAGTCCATATGAGTGATATGATTTTTCCCAACCTTTCACCTTCAGCCTATGTATGTCTTTTCCTATCAAATGCGTCTCCTGTAGGCAGCATATTGTTGGGTCTTGTTTTGTGATCCATTCTACTAGCCTGTGTCTCTTAATTGGTGAGTTTAAGCCATTAACATTTAGGGTTATTATTGAGATATGGGTTGTTCTTCCAGCCATATTTGTTTATTTCTGTTACTAAACATGGTTTGTTTTCCTCTTTGATTATTTTCCCCCCCTTTACTGTCCTACCTCCCACTGTTGGTTTTCATTGTTATTTTCCATTTCCTCTTCCTGTAATGCTTTGGCGAGGATGTTTTGAAGAGATGGTTTTCTAGCTGCGAATTCTTTAAACTTTTGTTTATCGTGGAAGGTTTTAATTTCATCTTCCATCCTGAAGCTTAATTTCGCTGGATACACAATTCTTGGTTGGAACCCATTTTCTTTCAGTGTTTGAAATATGTTATTCCAGGATCTTCTAGCTTTCAGAGTCTGTGTTGAAAGATCAGCTGTTATCCTGATTGGCTTACCCCTAAATGTAATCTGCTTCCTTTCTCTTGTAGCTTTTAAAATTCTCTCCTTATTCTGTATGTTGGGCATCTTCATTATAATGTGTCTAGGTGTGGATCTCTTATGATTTTGCACATTCGGCGTCCTGTAGGCTTCTAGGATTTGGGATTCTGTCTCATTCTTCAAGTCTGGGAAGTTTTCTCGTATTATTTCATTGAATAGACTGCTCATTCCTTTGGTTTGGAGCTCTGTACCTTCCTGTATCCCAATGACTCTTAAGTTTGGTCTCTTAATGTTATCCCATATTTCTTGGATGTTCTGCTCATGGTTTCTTAACAGTCTTGCTGAGCTGTCTATGTTCTTTTCCAGTTGAAATACTTTGTCTTCATTGTCTGATGTTCTATCTTCTAAGTGTTCTACTCTGCTGGTAGTATTCTCCATTGAGTTTTTAAGTTGGTTTATTGCTTCCTGCATTTCTAGGATTTCTGTTTGTTTGTTTTTTATAACCTCTATCTCCCTGTATAGTTGATCCTTTGCTTCCTGGATTTGTTTGTGTAATTCATTGTCGAAGTGATCTTTCATTGTCTGATTTTGCTGTCTAATGTCTTCCTTGATACTCCAGATCATCTGAAGCATGTATATCCTGAATTCTTTATCTGACATTCCATCTGCTGCAGCTGTTACCTCTTCTAAAGTTGAGTTGACCTGCATTGCTTGTGGTCCTTTCTTTCCTTGTCTTTTCATACTGCTTGCATTTCTTTCTGCTTGGTGAAACTGTTGTGTTTTTGAAAATTTTCCCCCCTATATATTTATATTGCTCTTGTATAGTTGAAACGTCTCCCTTGCAGGGTCGGGCGGCAGTCTGCCTACCTTGCAGGCGCGGGCGGTGGCTCTGCTCTGCCCCTACTCCAATTGGGGTGACGTGTGTACCACGCTGGCAGGCCACTGGGCCTGTTCCACCGGCCAGTCGCAGGTCTGCCTACCTTGCAGGCGCGGGCGGTGGCTCTGCTCTGCCCCTACTCCAATTGGGGTGACGTGTCTGTCGTGCCAGCAGGCCACTGGGCATGTTCCGCTGGTCGGTCGCAGGTCTGCCTACCTGTCGGGCACGGGTGGCGGCTCTGCTCTGCCCCTACTCCAATTGGGGTTAGGTGACTACGACGCTGGTGGGCCACTGGGCCTGATCCGGGCGCGGGAGGCGGCTCTGCTCTGCCCCTCTGGCTTGATGACAAAGTGAGAGAGACTTGGGTGTTTGTGACTCACTTTCTTTACCAGGAGACCAACTGTTTCTGTCGCCGCTGGTATCGATGAAGTTCTCTCCTCTGCCACTTTATGATGACATCAGATCTCTGCCATGTTGGTATCCCATGCGAATGGCAACATTTTGTTCCCTTTGCTGGGGGACCAAAGCAATGGGTGAGTCCTGACCGGCCCTCACAAGTCCTGTCTCAGTCCTGTTGCCACTGCCTATGAAGGCTCGGTTGGTATTTACCAGGACCCGGACCGAGAAGCAGTTTCCGCGGGTTCTTTATCCCTGGGCCAGAGCAGTTCCGGGAGCCAGAATTTGGCCGCTCCGGGCTCGGTGTATGTTCTGATAGAAGCAGGCTCCAAGAAGCAGTTTCCGCGGGTTATTTAGCACTGAGCCTGAGTAATTTGTCTGTGAGCCGCAGGCGAATGGCAGCCTGAAATTACCTGTTCTATGGCTGAATCTGATTTTTTTCTTTCTTTCACCTTTTTACTTCCTTGGCTTTGGTCTTTAAGCTTTGGTTTTAACATCCAGTAGGCCAGGTTCCACCATTCTTGAAATGGAAGTAATGGGTTGGCATCTGTACTGGAAGTCAGCATTATATCGTATCTGTCCTGGAGATGAAGTCTTATTGTTTTAACTCAGGTTAGTTTGTTAGAAGTAGTATTTCTTTAAAACACTAATGGGTAATAGTTAATAAATGAAATTAGCAAGAGCAAACTCAAAATTGATTTGTGAATCTACCAGACACAAGAAATTACCTTAATAGGTAGGGTTATCAAAAACTTGGTCTGTATTTTATCCCTATTGAAAATCCAATACCGAAGACAGCATTTTGAGAAAAAAAAAGAGAAAAAAATTTTCTTTGTGAACAAAGGAGAAATGTAGGTGACTACCTACCAGGGGAATATTGGGCCCTTAAAAGCATGATTCAATGGCACATGATTCAATGGCACATTTCAATTGTGCCCATTCAGGGTCACAATTTACTTGTAACTTTAAGAGATAGCTGCTTTGTTTTTAGATCTTCTGGCACCACTGAAATCTGAATTACTTCATTCCTATGGTGTGTGTGTACTGAAGGACAGATAACTTGGCTTGAAATAGGAATGAAGATAATCTTGCTTTGTCCAAGGTTAGGGAGGGGGAGAAAGAAAAGAGAAAAAGAAAAAAAACAATGCCAATTTAAAAATAATCTGCAGTTGCAGTGGCAGGACTTATACTGAAAGCATAAAGTGAACTCCTGTTACAATAAAAGCAGATAAACATTTTAAGGAACACTTTTTGTTTTAAACGTAGGGGATTATACTTTCTTTCCTATCCATGCATTACAAGTTGACCTTAGAAAAACCCTCAAATAGCTTTAACTGGCTGTGCTGATTATAGCCAACTTATTATCACACAAGCTTTTTGAGATTTACCTTTCACAAGCATTTTGTACCTTACTTATACATTCCAAAAATTGTTTAAATCCTTAGTTTATTCCTGTCTTTCATCTTGAACATTAGGACAAAAATATTACTTTATTATAGAAAAAAATCTTCTCATTCAGAAACATTCCCTTTACCCTCTAATTTTCCTTTCCAAAATATATTTTCATACCTATAAATTCCTTATATCTCTTCCCTAAGTTGAAAAGTCTACATTTTAAAACAATCCTTAAAAACTTATGTATGTGTACAAATTTCTCTTTTTTCTCAATGCAGTAAAATATCATATGATTTCCTTATAGTTTTCTTATCAAAACTTGTATGGTTTCTTTTTGTTCCTTGCACATAGAAAAACATATGTTAGGGCTGGGGATGTGGCTCAAGCAGTAGCGTGCTCGCCTGGCATGCGTGCAGCCTGGGTTCGATCCTCAGCACCACATACAAACAAAGAGGTTGTGTACGCCGAAAACTGAAAAATAAATATTAAAAAATTCTCTCTCTCTCTCTCTCTCTCTCTCTCTCTCTCTCTCAAAAAAAAGAAAAACATATGTTAGTAGAATTTTAACCCTAATCATTTTGATCTTTTTTGATGACCCAGAAACAAAACAATCTTACAATATCTTTCCATTTACCAACAATTTCTAAAACACATTTAATAAACCAAAGTATTTCCTGTCTTATAGAATTCAAAAAGCCAATAGTACTTGAATTTATATTTAGCAGTTGATAATTGAATATTTTAACTTTGAAAATTAATCAGATGTCTCCTCTACAAACACATTTATAAATGTTTGTCCAATTTATGTTAAATCTAATTTACCCATTTTTAACTTAGGTTACTCATGAAAACCAAATCTATGAACATTTTAAATCATGTATTTTTTTCTGTTGAAGAAAAATCCTAAAAACAATGAACATTACACTTTAAACACTTTATTGAAAACAATGTCCTTATTGACTGATACCTAGGAAAAAAACCATGTGGGTTATTAGTTTTGGAGACAATTTTGTTATTACAGATTGAACCATTTTAAATTGCATAAACTGAAAGGCATTTTGGATCTATTCCTTCTTTTTATCTATGAGCATTCATTCGTTTGTATACTAATTTTGGTACTATGTACGTAATATATAGACAAAAGCACACATGTAGACACAACATACAACACACAGGTATGCACATATACACATAAAAATCACCAGGAAATAAAGAATTTATAGCTTTTTTCCAGGTATTAGACTCCCACAGATAGGAGACAAAAGAGCTGCTTGTTTATTATAGAGACTGTCAGATTTAACCCTTTAGATATTAAAAAATAGCCAGCTGAATATCTTTACAGTATGACTCAGACATGGGAAGGGCCTCTGCTGTTGGGAGTATTAGGCGTAGAATTTGTTGGCTGTGATGGATGCTGAAATCTAAGGTTGAGATTCCCACTCATGCTATATTGGGGCAGGTTCACTCCTACCACCCCATCACTATTTTTTCTCCCTCCTTAGAACTCTTCAAAGGAGAAGATATAGTTCCTTTTCCAGTGTATTTGAGAATTAACCCTTGAATAACTGACTTCTGAAAGAAAGAAAAACAGAAGGGTAGACACTTCAGTTATCTAAAGAGTGCATAAAAATATCTGGCATTTTCCTTTCAGCATCAGAGGATCAAATCGATCCTAATTTTTCAAAATACAATCAATTTGAGGATGTGTAAGTCCCATGGTACTCTTTTAATCTCCTCTTCCAGGAGCAGACACTTCCCCAAGTTATATCAATTGGCTGGTATAAATTTATTTAAGGTGTTTTTTAGATTAGAAGTTGGAGTGACAGACGGTTCAGCAAATAAGCCACAAGTTGTGGAACTTGGACAGGCATACTCTACTAAGTTCTTGGAAACCAGTGCAGGTACGCCTCCTGGTTCTGGGTTTAGGATGGAATATATGAGAGGATGCCTTCATACAACCACTTGTCTTGGATGTTGTACTACTGAGGGATGCCTGGGGTATCCACAGACTCTGGCTTTGTCTTAGAAGTTAATTGACACAGTCCTTTCTTCTTCAAAAATAATGATTAAACAGTAGTATGTTTATGACTTACAATTCTATGTAGCAATTAAAACCAATTAAATTAATTATTTATTGAGATAAACTCCAAAATTGCTCCTTCTCAGTGAAGAACCATCTCCCTAAGCCAATGACAGACACTTTTACTTGTTTTGT
Source organism: Marmota marmota marmota (assembly GCF_001458135.2). NCBI lineage: Eukaryota > Metazoa > Chordata > Mammalia > Rodentia > Sciuridae > Marmota > Marmota marmota. Next base: position 95,298 of record NW_025999871.1, read on the forward strand.
TCACTTCATTTTTTAATCCTCATTGTTATATATTTTTAGTAGACTATGCTCACTCAAAATCAAAATCAAATTTGCTCACTCAAAATCAAAAGAATTTTATTTTAATTATGGCTTGCCCTACCTACTAATTTCTTGGTCATGAACAATTTGTTACATTATTCTGTGTTTGTGACTTAAAAGGTTCACAGAACTGTCTGTTGTTATGAGTGAGAAAACAGTTGTGAACCTGCTCAGGTTTCATCCTGGTTGAGGAAAAGACTATTCCCATTGAATTTACAGGAATAATGATGAGAAAAATTAATTTGCTTTAATGATTACGATCTAAGAGTACTATTTTACCGTTGTTCATTCTCATTACCAATATATTTTTCATCCAGGTATTACAAAAATATTGAAGGGGATACATACATTTTTATTAAATTCTTATGATGAAGGTTGAGGGAATGTGTATTACTGTTATTAATAAGTGATTGTGCAAAACAATAAAACAAACAGTACCACTGAATTATACACTTAAAAATATATACAAAAGTAAATTTCATTCTCTGTGTGGGCTTTAACCATAATTAAAACTTTAAAAATAAGTGTAGTATATTTATACAGAAAATATACGTTGATCGATTTGATTTTTTTAGAAAGAAGAGATTGTCATCTCTGTATTTGAAGGACTACTATGAGGAGATGGAATTTAATTTTCCCTGTGACTCCAGGTAAGTATAAGGATGGATACATTTTTATTATGATTAGAGCTTTATGGTTTTACACAGTAGTTGGGTTATTCCCTCCAAATCCATTCATATATGGATATCAATTTCTGTTCATGATCCTCCTTTCTTCCCTCACCCTCTTTCCCTCCCCCTTTTCTACCCTTCTCCTTCCACTACTCTTCCTTTTGCTCATTTATTAATTGGTATTTTAATTATTCTTTATGTAATCTTATCCTCTCCCAACTTTCCTTTATTTTACTCTAGCTTCCACATACAAGAATGTTTTCACATTGGACCTTGGAGTTTCTGAGTTTGGCTAATTTCTCTTAGCATGATATTTTCCATTTAAGGGTGGATACATTGAAGCTTGTGGGAGACTTAATTTGGCCCCCCGTAAGGAAGAATTTACAAAGGCAAGAAAGAACCCAAATTGTAAGTGACTGGGAGACAGTGAGTGCCCTTTCCCAGAGTATTTAAATAAGAGCAATATAGCCAGGGTTAGAAGGTTTGTAAGTTAGGTCAGAACCTCAATAGTTGCTTCAAAATCTAATGTGCAATCTTAAAAATTTCAGTCTCCCCCCCGCCCCCGAAAATTCTTAACTCAGGGTTGCCCATTCCCATGTCTACAGTTATAGAGATATGAGTGAAAAAATGAGGGCTGGCTGGCTGGAGAAGCTACAGGCTCCCTCTAAGAGAAGGGGCAGCTGTTGCTCAGTTCCCACTGACATTATTCAAGATAATTTGAATTCAGTGTTTCCAGATATTTTGAGCTACCAGAAAGATGGAAATACTTATCCCAAGTGGATTATACTGATTTTTGCTCTTAGCAAAAATTCCAGGCAAAACCTGACTGCTATGTTGACCAAACAGCTTTTCAGATATTCACCAGCTTGGGATCTCTGCATACAAAGTCGGAATTTGTCTCCATCCTCTTTCTTTATTTTTTTAATGTTATTGAAGAGTGACATTATCTGTGCAAACATTTGTCTTTTCCAAGTTTTTGAAATAAATGGTTAGCATCTTTATTTTGACTAAAATGTTTTATGTGATTTTTCTTGAGATCACAAAAATCCATAGGTGCATAGAATAGCTCATATCCAAATATTTCATAGCAGCATTATTTGTAATAAATAAAAAGGTAGAAGCAACCAGTGTCCATCAATAGACAATGGATAAAGAAAATGTGACCTATCTGTAAAATGGAATATTATTGAGTCAAAAAAATAGCTACTACATGGATAAAACTTGAAAGTATTATCCCAAGGGAACCAAAGCTAGAAACAAAATGTCATATTTTGTAAGAGTCTAATCTCAAATGTCCCAAAAAAGAAAATCTATAGAAACAAAGTATATTTATGTTTGCTTTTAGACTGAGAATGGTGATAGCAAATGGGCATGAGATACCTTTATGAGACAGTGAAAATGATGGATATGCAACTTTATGAACATTCTTTGAGCCACAGAACTTTAGATGTTAAATGTGTGAACAGGGTGATATATGAATTTAGAATTAATAAAGCTGACAAAGCAGTATCTGATAACTATGATTAAGGATGGGGTTATGCTCTAAGAAATGCATCATTAGTCAATTCCATTATAGGTCCGATTAAAATGAAAAGCCCATCCCTCCAGCTTCCTGGTAAAAGTTATTATTATTATTTTTTTAATTCCTCATGCTGAGAATGGAAACTGAGAAGAAACCCACTAGACCAGAAAATAGGCATTGTGATGTGTTCTTTGGCTATCACAGCCTAGCTAAATCCATGTATGTATATCTCCTGCCTTCTGTTTCTATTAACCAAAAACACTTCAATAGGACTGATGGAGAGACAGAAGAATTGCTTTTCCCCAGTTCTGGCCAAACTATATTAAATTCACATTTTCTCTTTACATCATTTGCTAATTTCTTGTGTGAGTGGGTGAACAAATCAAGCCAGCCGGGATTCAGGTAGGATCCCTAACTTGGTTGCTGGTAACAGAGTGGCAACACTAGTGGGACTATGTCACCTGTGGCTAGTCAACCCAGGAGGAGGGCAACTGGTAAGGAATGTCCCTACCACTCTAAAACTGAGTTTTGGATTCAGGATTCCCCTTCTTTTCCCTTCAATCTGCAGGTTCTGTGGGTTCCACATGTGACTACCCTTAGTCTCACTGGCAGTGCATCCTTCCTGTTCCTGTCATCTGGGCTTTTTAGACAATTCAGGGTTTCTGAGGAATCAATTTGGAATCCTTCTTGAACTTTTGTTTGACAGGAAAATTTTGGTTTTGCCTCTGACAGGAATTGTTGGGTTGTGTTTGTTTCAAAGAGACAATTTGCATTAGGAATTAGAATGTTTGTTTAGTAATCTCTCTTGTGAAAATGAAAAATACTAATTTCATCTTGGAGATCCTTAAAGAATTGGATTGAGGTATTTTTGATTGTGGTCTGTGTATCTGAAAGTGCACAGTGATGCGATGTCGCTGTTTTATATGGTTGTTAACAATGGCTTCACGGAAGTAAAAATCAGATGGCCACAGCAACAGAGATTTGTCTCTCAGCCTCTGAAGTGATGAGACAAATGCTCACTCTGTCCTACTCAAAGTGACTTGACTAGAGTCCTACCAGAAGTGTAAAGGCACCTGGCCTATGATGCAGAGCACAGACTCATTAGGAATTCCATTTCAGAAACATATACTGGTTCCTAGGTTAGAAGGAATTTATTACAGGTTATCTAGGAGGTGTAAATAAGGGCCTGGTCACCCCTGCACCTTGAGCCACCCAGACCCCTTGGTGTGTGGAAGTTTCTGAGATATACAAGGAGGAATCTATGGCTTTCTGGTGACATATTGGAAAGAATTCCTAAAAGTAGTACATCTTACTGGCCCCAAATACCTCCTTAGCTTGAACTCTTGCTCCAGCCAGTGGATGAAGCTCTAACCAAAGTAGTTCTAGAAATGGGAAGTTTAATTAAAATGTACCCAAGAAGTCTGGTAGGATTTTCAGAAATAACTCTAACTGGGATATGTATGATCATTTTATTGTTGAGATCTTGTTTTTTGTTTGTTTTTCCTCTAGTGAATTCACTTTATAATTCTATATGCTTAAATCACATATTTTTGTTTCATCTTATGGAAAGCTTTTAACTTTCTATCTATCTGGGTTTTTTTTCTTCTCTCTCTCTGCCAAAAAAAAAAATCCAGTTATTTAAGATTTCTGGGCATTATTTGTAGTTCATTGTCTTTGAGATGTAAACATTCTACCTGGCCTCCAATGAGTCTTACATTTGGAAATGCAAACCTAAGATTTTAAGACTATATAGTAGATCAACAGCCTGGCTTTTTAACTTGCTAATAATAAATCAAAGCTTTGAAATTTTCTTATGTGTTTATGTTTACGTATTATTTATATATTATTTGTTTGCATGACACCAAATTTGCTTATAGATAAGTAAGCACATAATCTAAATTTAAATCTAAATTAACACAAATGCCTTTTGATTCATATGTCTTAAATAAATCTTTAACAAATAAGTTAATTTGAACTTACTGGCAATAAGGATATCTTTATGATATGATAACACATTTTTTCTGGTCTGCTAACCAACTGGGATAATATTTGTCTGTATATATTTAAAAGACAATGTTTAGTGTTTTCTATGTGCAACAAATTTTAGAATTTTTGCAAAAGGGCAAAACTTATAATGTTAACAGTGCTTGATTTCTTAAGGTAATTTAAAAATAGCTACTAAAATGAGTAAATTAGATCAATATATAGGACAGATATTTATGCAAGTTCAAATCTGTTTATTAAAAAACATTTGTTGTTTTACTGTAGTATCCCATTGATTATAGCTATTCTAAATAGAATTGATGGTTACCTTTTATCTGGCCTATTGATCATTACGTTGTATACTTTTTATAAATATATAATACTTATATCTATATATGTCATTCATTATTTGTCTAGAATGTTAACTGTTTAACATACTGGAAATTCATAAGTAATACAATATGGTAAAATATGTAGATTGAGTTTGTACTGAGTCCTAAAACTTTTATAATTGAGTGTTATTTAAAACAAATTGCTGCTTTTGGGGAAGATGGCGGCGAGGGGAGTGCATTGCCCCCGTGTGCTGCTTCACTGTGTGGGAGTATGACAAGTCAGGACGGCTAAAGGCTATCTTGTTAGGAATTTCCAGCAATAGTGGGGTGCTCCAGAACCTGGAGGAAGGATTTCCATCGCACGAGGATCGGCTACGGGGACTCAAAC
>NW_025999871.1:101509-120853 GCF_001458135.2 Marmota marmota marmota
ACATGCAGAGACACATGAATGTGCACACATGCAGAGACACAAACACAGAGTTGAACACAGGTGGTCACTGAACTTTATGGTACAGAAAACCAAAGATGCAAATGTCAAAATTTTTGCTGCGTGTCAAGGAGATTAGGAATAGGGATTAAGTTTTAGAAAGATAATTAAAGGTCATAAAAATGTATATCGGGGCTGGATAGGATGCTACAAACCATCTGTCCAAATTACATCTTTAAAATAATTCAGGAACATTTTTACAATATCCTGAAAGATCAGCTTTCAACCTCTGAAAGAGCGGGAAACTTTCAAGTTACAGGAATATCACTTCCTTTTCAGGAAGACTAATTATCTCATGGCTCTCTTTTTAAAGTTTTCTTTACACTGAGCCACAGTCTGCCCTGTTGTGAAATTTACCTGATTGATGGCCTTTTGAGAAGAACAAAGCAAATTTACAGCTTTTCTCATAAGACAGGAGTTTAAACACAGATACAAATGTCATGCTTGATTTTAAATATTCCCCCTTCTAGTCAAAAAACTCAAAAAACACCTCCTGGTTCTCATGCAAGAGAGCAATAGATGTCCTTTTGGTTCAATAGTCCAATTGGTTCAATTGTCCTTTGGTTCTATTTTGTCAAGCAAGCAAGTCTAACCCCAAGAACTTGCATGGTACTCCTAATGCTAACTGATCAGTGCAGAGTCATAGGTACTACACGTTTATTTCAATACAAAGTTGTAGAAGGACAAATCATGAACACAGTGATGTCTGGGATGCAAATGTGAATCATTAGGAAACAATTGTATCAGCCTAACATTATTTCTGTTCTTTACTGGGATGAAAGGTTTAGGCAAGGTGAAAGGAAGTGGATAGTTTCAAACTGTCACCTTCAGTTGAGGAATATGGAAGCCAGTAAAACTTGCCTGTTGTAATTAGTTTTTTCCTCAACATTTGGAGGACTGTCTTTTGGGAGGTTTTTGTTTATTTGGGTGCTCCACAAATAAGTTGTCTCCACTCTCCAGGGTCAAGTCATTCTTGAGTTATGAGATATAGGACTAGGAATGATGTATGGAATCTACAGAGGTCCATCATCAGATTCTGTGTGTGATGGAGCTGGCAACTGTTCATGAAAGACAGAACATACTCCTGATTTCCAGGGAGATTCTCTTTTTATGATTTCCAGGTGTGGGCATAAGATAAGCCTGAGCAACTAAGACCATGAGAAATGCTCTATGAGGTATGGAGAAAGTATCACACTGCAGCCACTGGTTCTTGAATGACAGATGTGTGGCCAATACAAGGAGAGCAAGGTGAGTCATGCTGAACACAGAGTCACTAGCATCCGTCTCAGAAGTTTAATAGAACACTTCATGTGGATATGTATATTGATATTGTAGTTCTGTACCTCAGCCCATTCTCAGAGGGACCCTAGAGATTAGAAAGTAGTACACAGCCTCCAAAGCAAAAGCTCCTGTTCAGGCAGAAGATAGTCAACATGATTGAGCAAGGATAGTGACTTTGAGCTACATAGGATTGGGACTCTTCTTTCACACTTGACTCCAAGGAAATATGGACACCTCCACAACACAATTTATAAATAAACCTGAAATTGCTATAAATCTTCATGCCTTTCTAAGGACCTGTGAAAGAACTGTGCTCATGGGTTCCTACAGGTTCAGGGACATATGGAGCAATTTCATGTGCTAGTCATTTCTCTCAGTACTAAAACTACAAACCTGAACAAGATAGGTCAATCTATGAATCTGTTGCTAATTATGGGGACCACAAACTAGTGAAAAATTTCCAGAAATGAATGAACAAGAAAGAGTGAAAATATATTAAGGACATTGCCAAGAAAATAGTTAATATGATAGATTAAGGAATCAAACACAGAAATTCCCATAAAGGTTCAAACAGGAACCAAGAGATGGAAAAAAAATATAGGTAAAGAAATGAGGCAAGAGCTTCATTAAACTAGTTCTCATTTTGAGATTCTTTATAGGGGAGAGATTAGCAGATGGTGCAAGGATCTGTGCAGAAATGATCTTTAGATTTAAAACTAGAGTGGTGAAGGTTATATATCATGATTTTCATCTAGTCTGAGCTTTCATTTGGTAAATTTCAAAAGTGCTGCCACCTTACACTGAAGTTTTGGCCAGTATCATCCACTCTGTAAAGAAATGACTATCAAGCTTTCAATTGTGGTTTCCTCCATTCTAACTGTTTAACTGAAGTCTCAAAGCTTTCAAAGCTGGGTTCAATTTTCCCTGTTCAGTGTTAACTTATATACTATGGTGTCCACTTATTGCTTTATGACTCTTTGCTTATTGATGTTGAAATCCTTTTGGATTACATTTACAACATTTTTCATGTAACCATCTTCTATGTCTACTTAAGCATACCTATATGTTAGTATAAATATCATTGATAAACACATGAAGCAGGAATAGTTAAAATCCTTTTGCCACTAAATGAGAAAAAGTGCAGATTCTTTCCTGGTGAACAGAAAATAAATATTTCTGGGACATTTATGTGTACCAGGAACAGGACCAGGATGTACAACTTATTCACCAGTTCATTCAAAGATCTTTGCTAAGACCTTCCCCAGGCATTTCATGGAGAAAAGGGGATATAATGATACATGAATTAAGCAGGCCCAGATGTATGGTATGTAAAGATTACTAGTGTAGACAGACAAGTGTTAAAAGCATATATTACATAATTTGGCACTTCAGAATGTATGAGATCCTTTAGTCCAAATCAAAATCTTGTGAAATAAGGATTTGTTTTTGCTTTGCTTTGCTTTTTTACAGTTAAGTGATTGGAGACTCACAGAACTAAAATTTCAGAACAGTTGAAGTGGGAAGTAATAAAGTTGATATGTACGGATCTGACTGCAGACTTTATTAGTTAATTTACTAAGGTGTTCATCCAAATCCCATCATAAGTATGTTGGTCATATTACATGTGTATTAACACTTTGTCTTTATAATTCACATTTTCTCCATCTTTTCCACAAGGGCATGAACCATGGCACCTAAATACTTTACTGGAATCAGTCATCCAGCACTAAAGCACTGTTAATGATCTTTCAGTATAGCAGACTTAATGAAAAGAAAAATGTGTATTTTGGCAAAAACTACTCATGTTGAGCATAAGCTAAGCTTCTATTGTTTAGGGATTTTTTATTTTTCTTTTTTGTTTTTTTTTTTTTTTGGTTTCTGGTAAATTTTCTCATATGGTATTTAGATTTTAACCAAAAGAAACATCAATCTTTCAAGTAAAAAGCAACTGTATGCATATTTCACTGCCATAGTTTATTAAAGTGTGTTGACCATTAATCCTCTGGGTTCCTACAGGAAATAGATCTTCATCACATGTAATGGGAGAGTCAAATGTTTCACTCAGAAAAAGTTCCTTAACATCTAGTGTATATCATGAAAAAAAGTAAAGTGAATTTATCCCTAAGAGAGGACATTAGTATTTTTAAACTGACTGTGTTGTGCACAGGCTTGGAGTAGAATACAAAAAGACATCAAGTGAGTGTGACAAGTGCTAGAAAGAAACTCTGCAAAAAATACTGGACTAGAGAGGAGAGAACAACTCATCCCCGGGAGTGGAAGGATGGTTTTATCACTTAGATAAAAAGTTGGGGATACTCCAAAGATGATGACTCAGCATAAGGAATGTATCTGTTATGAATTATTTTTGCCCTAAAGGGATGCAACTTTACTCTTCCTGGTCCTAAGTGACAGATGGTAGTTGATCATGAGCAAGGATTTCAGGATTGGTGTATTGAAGTTATTCTCTGAACAGAAGAAAAGAGGAGCACCTGAAGCCAATTATTGTTTTTTTGTGGTGCTAGGGATTGAACAGAGGGCCTTGTGCACGTGAGGGAAGTGTTCTACCAACTCAGCTATATCCCCAGCCCCAGAAGCCCAACTTTTGATCTCAGCCTCATAAGTCCTGAACATCAGCCACTGAAAAATCCTACCTACTATACCAAGAAAATGACAAAGAGAACAACATAGAATACTAATGTTATGTTTTTAGACTTTAGATTTTTTTCTCTTGTGGTACTGGGGATCAAACCAAGGGTCTGTGCATTCCAGGGAAGTACTTTACTACTGAGCTACACTCCCAGCAACAAATTAGATTTTTTTTAAAAAGCAATTTTTACCTGAATGCATTGGATTCTTGTCTCAGTAAAGGGAGGCAATACATCATGTATATGTTCAGACAAGGAAGCATCATGTCAAAATGATTAAATAGATAGCCTCAAATCATGGAATAAACAGGCAGTAGGAATAGGGCTCACACAAGGGCCCATCATTCCTAACCTCCACACTACAGAAGAGAAGAGTAGGAATAGAAGACTGAATGGAACTGAACTAAATAGCAAAGTGTAAAATAAAATGTATGATTTAGGAATACATAGGGAATACATGTAGGAATACACAGGGAATGGTGAAAATAATATTTTAATTCACTTTCTTCAGAAGAGGCATCAATCTTTTTCTGTTGTTTGGGCAAGAAAAAGACTATGGGAAGTAAGAATACCAGTATCAAAGATGGCTTCATTTTGGTAGGCTTCTCAGACTGGCCTCAACTGGAACTCATCCTTTTTGCTTTTATTTCAATTTTCTACTCTCTGACCCTCTTTGGCAGCATCAGCATCATTCCTCTCTCAAGACTGGACCCTCGACTACACACACCCATGTACTTCTTCCTCTGCCACCTCTCCTTCCTGGACCTCTGTTTAACCACCAGCACTGTGCCCCAGCTGCTGATCAATCTTTCTGGACTTGACAGGACCATCAGCTATGGTGGGTGTGTGGCCCAGCTCCTCATAACTCTTGCCTTGGGCTCCACTGAGGCCGTGCTCCTGGTGGTGATGGCCTTTGACCGCTATGCTGCTGTGTGTTGACCACTCCACTACACAACCATCATGCACCCTCATTTCTGCTAGGCACTGACTATTGCCTCCTGGGTGGGAGGCCTCATGAACTCTCTGATTCAGACAGGCCTCATGATGGCCATGCCTCTCTGTGGAAATCAGTTGAATCACTTCTTTTGTGAGATGCCTGTATTATTGAAGTTGGCTTGTGAGGATACAGGAGGAACAGAGGCCAAGATGTTTGTGGCCCGAGTCATAATCGTTGTTGTTCCTGCAGCACTGATTCTAGTCTCCTATGCACACATTGCTAAGGCAGTGCTGAGGATCAAGTCAATGGCTGGGTGTGGAAAGGCTTTGGGGACATGTGGCTCCCACCTCCTGGTGGTTTGCCTTTTTTATGGCTCAGCCATCTATGCATACCTCCAACCTACAAGCAGTTATTCTGAGAGTGAGGGAAAATTTGCTGCCCTTTTTTATACTATCATTACCCCTGTGCTCAATCCTCTGATCTATACCCTAAGGAACAAGGATGTGAAGGGGGCTTTCTTGAAGGTACTAGGGAGAAGCAGAGATTGAAGGTAGGAGGGGAAACAAATTACATTTTCCATGGTAACTTGCATTTCCTAAAAACTAGCCTTTTCTTTAGAGGCAGTTGGCCACTAGGGAATAGCCCTCTTGAGTCCTCAGAATTTCACTATATTCCTTCTTGGGAAGTTGGAAGTAGGAATCTCTAATACAGTGTTTTTATGATTATTGTTCAGGAGGGAGTAAGTCTTCTCTTGTATCACCATGGTCCAAAAGAATGAGCTTGAGAAGAGGGTACGTTTTGCATATGTGGACAATAGGGATGAAGTCTGTACATGTCTGAAAGCCAGGGAAGACTAATTCAAAGTGGTAACCCCTTTTTCCAAAGAGCCTGATTCCCATTGTTGTCAGCATCTCCCAGTGTGCCTAAATGGGAAAGCCATAAGTTCACTTCTAGTTTTTTTATTAAATTCTGGCCCTGACCACCCTCCCACACAAGTCAGACCTATTTCCACCTTCTCAAACAATAGTTATTCCTCTAGTCTTCTAGTCATAACAGTTGTTAGCAAATAAGGGGTCATGCTCAGAGGCCCTATTCTGAGCAGATAGGGTTTCAAAGCGAATGTCATTTACATACTGAAGGAAAAAGGCAAAATATGTAACATGACATTGAATAAAGAAAAGAATAAAAGCCTTATTGAGAAACTAATGTGACTCCATTTTAAAAAATAAATAAATAACAGCAGCTTCTACCTCAAGGCCTGTCCTAAGGAAGTGGGCATGACCCTTGTCCTTGGAAAAACCCTGAGAGCACTCCTAAGCACGTACCCACCCTGCTGAGTTGTTTGTCAGTAAATAACAGGAGAGGTCTGTGGTGCCAGATATCCCTGACTCAGTTAGACTAGGTGAGGACCCATAGCAACCCCCCCTAGCAACCTCCAATCAGCATGAGACAGGGAAAATACCTGGAATACCAGATGACCCCCAAGTAGTTTATGGTGGTTGGTAACATGTTGGGAAACCATGTAGTTTAGCATGTACACCCCTCTTGGCCTAAACCAATCAGTTCAAAGGAATCCCCCTCTTGTACTAACCAATCACCCCTACCCAACTTGTTCCCGCCATTGAATGTGTTAATCAATGTTAAGAGTTGTTGTTTGATTTTTCTGCGGTATGGAATGATTTGCTGTATGATGTTGTATCCCCCAAAAACCTATAAAATCTCATTGAACAAAGGACCTGGACTCACTCCCTGGGACCTCTGCATCAGAATGGTTGTGAGTCCAGGCTCGAGCTTGTAATAAAGACTCTTGTGTGCTTGCATCGGATTCGGCTCCTGGAGGTCTATGGGGGTCCCAAGAATCTGGCATAACATTATTACTTGCACCAAGTATGTTAGTCATGACATCTTTCTAGGCCAGGAGCAAAAGGACAGTCAGTATAGGTAACAAATGAATGGGTCAGGAACTTGGGACTGATTCAAGAGGAAATAAAAAGCTAATACCTCCATAGCATACCACAACCTCCAACCTGTTGCCAAGGTTACCTACCTCCAGGGAACTGTTCCTCCCTGCAAGGAGGTGTTAATGAATGCCCACTGGGCTGCTCCCTTCCTGCCTGTACCCCTGGGAGGCTTTTCTTGGTCCACTTTTTGGTCATGTAGGCAAGATAAGAGGAGGAGGGAGCATGAGAAGAAAGGAAAACTAAAATGTATAAAAAGGGGGGGACGCCCCTACTCCCTTGGGCAACAACTAGGAACCCCCGCCCCCATGGCAGAGCCTCTGTCCGTGTGTGTGTGTGAGTGTGTGTGTGTGTGTGTGTGTGTGTGTGTGTTTTCTATCCTTTAAATAAAACTCTTTGCTCTTGCCTCAACATTTCTGGAGGGCTCAGTCTTCAACACTGGAAGAAGAGGACTTGAACCCAATTCTCAACATCAGTATCATCATAAAGATAGAAAGAAAACAGAACAAAAGAGAGAAGTACCTGTAGTAACAGTTGTCCACTTCATACTGTGTATGTAGCCCTGGCTGCTCTGCCACTGAGGCTTAGTTTAAATGGGTATGTTTTCTTTTCCTCTTCCCTCTCTCTCTATCCCTAACCTCAAGGGAAACAGGATTACCTTTTTCCTATCCTAGGCCTGAGTTATCTGTCTTTGAACACACAACACTGGAGCCAAGTAATTTAAATAATCTACTCAAATTCTGTCCTCAGTACTTCTTTAAATCTTCACTCCCTCTCCATGGTCCCCATCCTCTACTGTAATGGTCATCCTTATATTTTTTTTCTTTATTTGGGATTCAAGGATTGAATCCCAAGGATGCTTAGCCACTGAGCCACAACCCCAGCCACTTTTTAATTTTTTTTATTTTGAGGCTAGTGTATAGGTCAGTTTTCTGTAGAACAACTGAATCAACAGGAAGTGTGATTATAATCAGGGAATTTATTATACTGGCTGGATAGTTCACAATGGCCATCTGTAGGTTGGAGAGCTACACAGTCCAAGATGCCTCAAAGCAAGAGGGATCAATGATGCTACCCAAGTTGGAGGCCAAAGGCTTCTGGAAACTCTCTGGAGAATCACTGGTACAGTCCCCTGTGGAAGAGTGAAGAAGCAAGAGTCTGATATCCTCAGGTGACCACAGCAGCAATCAAGAACCTGTTCAAGAAGATTGGAGCTTGCATCTGCTGCTGCTTCCTTGTTCTCCCAACCTTTATGCCATTCAAGCCTCCAGCGTATTGGTGCTACCCACACCTAGGGAGGGTTTCCACTTCAGTTCACTACCCCATGTCCCAATCATTCCTAGGTATACCCTCACTGACCCACCTAGAAGCCTCTTAATCTTTGGCATCTCTTAATTCAATCAATCAAGTTGACAATTCAAATTAACCATTACAGCAGGTTTTTGCTAAATTGCTTAGGGCCTCACTAAGTTGCTGGGGCTGCCATTGAACTTGTGATCCTCCTACCTCAGCCTCCCAGCCACTAGGATTACAGATGTGCACCACAGCACCCAGCAATTTATTCGTTTTCAAATTCCCATCTTATACCTAAGGGTGAAATACACTGTGGTATAGTCATATATGTATATGGCATAATTTATTCAATTTCATGTCACAATTTCTACCTTTTTCCCTGGATACTTACTTCCCCTTTATCCCCTTCTTTTATTATATTGGTCTCCTTTTTGTTTTCATGGGATTCCTCCCTTTTCACCTTTGTTTTACTCTGGCCTTCACATCCGAGAAAAAGTATTCAACACTTGACTTTCTGAGTCCTGCTTATTTAGCCTAATGTTTTCCAGTTCCATTCATTTACCAGCAAATGCCATAAATCCATTCTTCCTCAAGGCAGAGTAAAGCACCATTGTGTATGTATAACCCATATACACCATGTTCATTCATCTGTTGACAGGCACCTAGGCTCATCTCATAACTTGATTACTGTGTATAGTGCTGTTCTAAATATTGTTGTGGCTGTATCCTTACACTATGCTGATTTTAATTCTTTTGGATAAATACTGAAGAGTAGAATATCTAGGTCATAAGAATGGTTCCATTTTAGACTTTTGAGGAATCTCCGTACTGGTTTCCAAAATGATTGTACTAATTTGCAGTCTCAAAAACAACATATAATTTGCCTTTTCCCCCACAAACTCACCAACATTTATTATTGTTTGTATTCTTGATTACTGCTATGCTAACAAGAGCAAGATGATATCTCAGTGTAATTTTTATTTACATTTTCCTTATTGCTAGGGATGTTAGACATTTTTCATATATTTTTTTACCCATTTGTATATCTTCTTTTGAGAAATACCTGTTTGGGTATTTTGCCCAATTATTAATTAGATTATTAGGGTTTTTATTAATTATTAATTAGATTATTGTGTGTCTGTGGGTGTGTGTGGGTGTGTGTGCATGTGTGTGTGTGTGTTATGCTTTTTAATTCTTTAGATATTCTGGATTCTAGTCCAGAGGAGTAGCTGAAAAACATTTCTGGATTCTAATCACAGGGCTAGCTGGAAAATATTTTCTGCCACTCTGTAGGCTTTCTTTGCACACTTATATTCTTTGCTGTGCAGAGGGAGTTGATTTTTTCCATTTGATGCTATTCCACTTATTATTCCTTGGATTTATTTCTTGAAGTTTAGGGTCTTATGGAAGTAAGTGTCTGTGTCAGTTTGTTGGAGTGTTGTATGTGTGTTTTCTTCTAGAGGTACAAAGTTTCTGGCCTAATTCCTAGGTCTTTAATCCACTTTGAGTTGACTTCTGTGAAGGATGAAACATAGCAATCTTGCTTCATTCTTCTACATATGAGATACACAGTACCCAAGATCATTTGTTTAAAATCTGTCTTTTTCCCAACATATGTTTTTTCACAGCTTTGTCAAGGATCAGATGACTCTATCTACGTGGGTTTTTCTCTGTGTCTTTTATTCTATTCCACTGGTCTTGAAGTCTATTTTGGTGCCAACATGCTGTTTTTGTAACCACAGTTCTGTAATATAATTTGAGATCCAGTACAGTGATGCCTCCCAAATCAATCTTCTTGTTCAGTGTTGTTTTGGCTATTTGGGGTCTTTTCTTTTCTCTCAAATAAAATTTAGGACTTTCTAGTTCTATGAAAAATGTAATTGAAATTTTGATGCTATTACATTGAATCTGGATATTGCTTTTTGTAATATGGCCATTTTGACTATAAATTCTGTGTATCCAAGAACATGGGAGATCTTTCCATTTTAAATATCTTCTATTTATTTCTTCCGTTTTCTATAGTTTTCATTGTAGAGGTCTTTCACCTTGGGTAGATTTATTCCTAAGTATTTTTTGAGGTGACTGTGAATGAGATAACTATCCAGATTTCTTTTTCAATAGATTCATTTCTGGAGCCTAATTTTTGATTTATTGATTTTGGTATGTTGATCTTGCATCCTGATATTTTGCTCAATGTCTTTCAGCTTCAGAGGACTTCTAGTGAGGTTTGTGGGTCTTTTAGATACAGAATCATGTCATTGACAAATAAAGATAATTTGATTTATTTTCCTATTTGTATCCCTTTAATTTCCTTCTCTATCCTGTTTGCTCTGCATAGTTTTAAGAACTATGTTGAATCTCAGTGGTGAGAGTGCACATCCTTGCCTTGTTCCTAATTTTAGAAGAAATGTTTTCAATTGTTATTTATCCTATATGCTATTGAGTTTGGGTTTGTCATATATGATCTTTATAATATTGAGATAAATTTCTTCTATCCCTATCTTTGCCAGAATTCTTCATATAAGTGGATGCTGAATTTTGTTAAAAACTTTCTGCATCTATTATGTTGATTCTGTGATTCTTATTCTTAGTTTATCTATGTAGTTAATTACATTTACTGATTGGTGTATGTTGAAATATCCTTGTTTCCCTCAGGTAAAATCCACTTGATCATGGTACACTATATTTATAAAATGTTTTAAATATGCTTTGCTTATACATCTCTGTCCATCAGGGATACTGGTCTGAAATTTATTTTTCTTGATTTGTCTTTGTCTGGTTTTGATATCGTGTATACACTGGTTTCTAGAATAAATTTGGCTGTGTTCCTTCTTTTTGTATTCCATGGAATATTTTGAGTAGGATCAAAACCAGTGCTTTTTTAAAGATCTGGAAGAACTTGACTGAGAATCCATCTGACCCTGAACTTTTCTTGTTGGAAGACTTTTAATTGCTGCTTCAATTTAATTGCGTCTAATTGCTTTGTTCAAATTTTCTATAAGCTTGTTGTTCATTTTTCGTAGGTCATATGTGTCTAGAAATTTGTCAGTATCTTCTAAATTTTCCAATTTATTATAGTATACATTTGAAAATTGTTGCTAATGATCTTTGGGTTTCATATAAGTCTGTGGTGATATCTTCTCTCTCATCTCTAATATTGTTGATTTGGGTCTTCTCTAGCTTTCTTTTTGTTAGTTTGGCTAAGGATTTATCAGGTTTGTTTACTTTTCAATGAAACTACTCTTTGTTGCATGAATCCTTTGTATTTTTTTATTCTGAATTTTATTATTTTAAACTCTGACCTTAATTATTTCCTGTCTTCTGCTGATTTTAAGATAAGTTATTTCTCTCTTTCTAAGTCCTTAAACTATTGGAATATTTTTGTATTTTTTATGGAGGCAATCAATGCTGTGAACTGCCCTCTTAGAACTGTCCCAGAGATTTTGATGTTGTATCTGTTTTCATTTGTCTATGGAGATTTTTATTTCCTCCTGATTTCTTCTATGACCCTTCCTCATTCAAAAGTGTATTATTCCCTAGTCTATCCTTTCTCCCTTCCTGGATAGGTAAGGAATCAGTGGAATGAATCTGACCTACCCAACTCTCCTATGTACATATAGGAATATACCACAGTGACTCTTATCATCATGTATATCCACAAGACACTAATTTTAAAAATCTATATGTAAATAACAGAAAGGTCAGTAGAGTAGAGGGAAGGAAACGGGGGAAGGAGAATGAGAGGTGAAGAGGAAGTACTGGGGACTGAATTACAACAAATTATATGCCATGCTTTTATTATTATGTCAAAATGAATCCTAATGTTATGGATAAGTAAAAATAACCCATAAAAACAATTTAAACTTCCAGGTGTAAAAATGATTTCTGTGTTTTATCTTGTTGATTTCTAATTTCATTCCATTATAATCTAATAGGATACAAGAAATTATGTCTAATTTTTTATTTGTTAATATATTCTATGTGCATTTTATTAAAATATGTATTTTATAGGAGGCTCCCTGTGAAACTGAGAAGAAAGTAAATTCAGTTGTTGATGAATAAAACATTCTATAGATGTCTGATAAATCCATTTGATTAATGGTATCTTTTAGTTCTGAAGAGTCTTTCTTAGTCTCATCTATTGTTGGAAAGAACAATAGATTAGACTAAAATCATCCAGTATTATTTTTTTGTGATCTATCAAATTATATATATAGAAGAGTGCTTGCCTTGCAAGGGTGAGGCCTTGGGTTTGATCCTTGGCACCACATAAGAAATAAACAAAGATATTGTGTCCATCTACAACTAAAAAAATATTTTAAATAAAAAATTTGTTTTATATATGTAGGAGTACTAATGTTTAGGGTATAAATATTTACAATTATTGTATATTATTCTTGAATAATCCCCTTAAACAGTAA
Organism: Marmota marmota marmota; assembly: GCF_001458135.2. Taxonomy (NCBI): domain Eukaryota; kingdom Metazoa; phylum Chordata; class Mammalia; order Rodentia; family Sciuridae; genus Marmota; species Marmota marmota. Next base: position 114,102 of record NW_025999871.1, read on the forward strand.
TAATGTCCTTATTTGTCTCTTGGTCAATCTCAGCTTGAAATCTACTTTGTATGCTATAAGAGTAGCTACCCCTGCTTGCATCTGGTGTCCATTTGCAGGTCATATATTTTCCCATCCTGTTACCTTTACCCTGTGTCATCTTTGCATCTAAGATGAGTTTCTTGTAAACCACCCATGGTTGGGTCTTGTTTTCTAATCCAATCTACCAGTCTACATCTTTTGATTGGAGAGTTTAGACCATTTACATTGTTAAGATTGTTTTAATTTCCTCCCATTTTAATTTATTGCTAATGCTTAATTAAGAATGATTCTCCTTTAATTATTCTCCTTTAATTAATTATTCTCTTTTGATTCTTCTTGTGAGATTCACTAATACACTTGCTCTCTTATTTATTTTTCATTTCTTCTGCATGAAATATTTCACTGAGTGTGCTCTATAGTACTGCTTTACTTGGTGATTATAAATTCTTTTAACTTCTACTTATCTTGAATTCTAAAGGATAGATTTCTTGGTAAACAATATAAGTTGACACCCATTGTCTTTTGTGGCTTGGTGTACATTATTCCAAACTCTCCCAGCTCTTAATGTCTGGACTGAGAAATCAGTACAAATTCAAGTTGGCTTACTTCTAAATTTGACTTGCTGTTTTTCTCTGGTTGCTTATAAAATTTTATCTTGTCCTGTTTAATAGACATGTTAATTAAGATGTGCCTTGGAGGAAATTTTTTTTATGCTGTCTGGAGTTCTAAATGTCTCTTGTATGAGTGTGATAGCATTTCAGATACCTGGGACTCAAGCAGCAGGAATACTGCTTCTCCCTGAGGTAGACAAAAAAATAATTTTATTGATAGTCAATTTTGTACAGAGACTCTTAGAAAAAGAAAAGTTTGGGCATATGAAGCAAGGAAAGGGTACAAAATTAGAGATAAGCTGCTCACTGGAGCAGTGAAATTAGCACACAGGGATGGAAAAAGCTGAGAAATACTATGAAGAGACTGGAGAGGCTGCCTGCCCTAGCCAATTCACTGTTCAACTCATTAAATGGTCCACAAAGGACAGACTGAGTTTACCTATTATCCACAGGAAATCAAATCTGGAGTCATCGTGAGACTACCCCACAGCAATGCCCACAGAAACTGGGAACTAAGATCTGGTCTGCAGCTGGGTCCAGGAGATCATATCTGAGCCCCCAAAGGCTTACATGAGTCTAGCAAAAAAAGGGGAAATTGAAACACAGAGAGCAATTAGTCTGGGTAAATACAAGCTGGAGAGACCAGGAAGAACCCGGTTCCCTTCACCTCTTTGACTCCAATAGCTCACAGGTATAGTGTCTTAGCAATTTGAACAGATGGGTGGCTCAAGAAGCATATTGATTCAACACCACCAAACAATTTGCAATGCAATAAAATACCTGGATCCTTATTCAATTCATGATTCAAGAAGAAATAAAAGATACAGGAGAGACAAGATGGTGAATTAGTGGGAAGTGGCTTTTCTCACAGCTCCATCACAAGTATTTAAAGAACAAGAAACTACTTCTCTATGAGGCAAGTGAAAAAAGCACTCCACTGATACTCAGTATTAACAGAGAGCCTTGAAGACTGGTAAATTTGGGGTACCTTAGACAAGGATATAAAACGGAATTGGAGCTGAGCTCCTGGTGAGAACAGGGGAAATTAGTACACGAGGTTGTAAAAGACTGAAAATTGCTGGAAAAGTCTTGATAATCCCAGGATCAGAGGGGCACCCTGTCCTCAATCTATTCAGCTCATAACACTGCTGCACAAAAGTCACAGTGGGTCTGCCTGCTGTGCACAGGGAGCCCAAGCTGGAGACATTCTTGTACCTCCATGCTGCAGTGCTGCCAACTCAGACTGTGAACTTAGATCTGTGAGTTTGGAGCTGAGTCCAGTACAGGAATCCATCAGACATCAGCCATGAGGTCGAAACTCAGCCTAGCAAATCAGGAGAGTCTCTGGCAAGCAGTTCCTTTTCCCTAGGGCTAATACTGGTTGGAGAGGCCAGAAAGGGCCTGTCTCCCTGCCCTCCCTAGGACCAAACATTGTGCAAGCCTGTGGCAGTGGCTTGAGAACTTGAATGGACAGAGTAGCAGAGTTTGGACGGACAGTCCTTGGAAGGACAGAAAGGGCAGTATCTGCAAACAAGAGAACTGGCAAAGGACTGAATTTCCCTGCCTATGAGTGGAGCCCTAAAGGGAATAGAGGGTTACAGTCTTAGAGTAACTGATTCATTAATTTCTGATAACTCCCTATGCAAGAAAACATCTGGGGCAATATTTGACCTACTCCCTGCCTCTGGGAGCTTCACTTCCAGAAAATCATCCCTGTTATGGTTTGGACATGAAGTGTTCCTCAAATGCTCACCTGTGAGACAATGCAATAAGTTCAGAGAAGAAATGATTGTGAATTAATCTCCTGGTAGGGATTAACTGAGTGGTAACTGAAGTATTAAGGTGTGGCTGGAGGGGGTGTAAATTGAGGATTTGGCTTGGGGTATAACTATATATCTGGCAAGTGGAGATATCTCTCTCTCTCTCTCTCTCTCTCTCTCTCTCTCTCTCTCTCTCCCCTTCTCTCTCTCTCTCTTTCTCTCTTTCTGCTTTCAGATTATCCTGTGAGCCACCTCCTTCTTCCATACTTTTCTGCTGTGTATGGATTAAGACATCTGAAATCATGAGCTCTTAAGTAAATTTTTCCCCCTCTTCAGTTGTGTTCGTATGGGCATTTAGTCACAGCAACAAAAAAGCTCACTAAAACAATCTCATAGAACACAGGGGCAATGATACCCTGGGAATGGAGCCAACTGTGTCTCCACAGCTCCCCACAAATATTCTCTGAGATGTGAAGCTGAGAAATAAAAGACAATTTGGCACAGAGAGCAAGCACATACTCTCATTGCCTATACCTATACATTGCTTTTGTTTTTGTTTTTGTTTTGGAATGTGTCCTGATTGATATATACTTAACATTTATACACATACATGGTGATTCTGGTTTCTCATTTCAAGTCTTTCTTGAAGGTAGTTACTTTTCCTTACTCTGTATTTGGAGGTTTAGGGTTTTTGATTGGTATATTTTTGATTGATTTTGTATTGTCTGTTTCAAAGCTCAGTTTCCCTTCGTTATTTCTCTCTTTTCTCTTGCTAACAACCAAACTCTATTGTTCTCTCTTTCATCTTCCTTCAGTTCTTTTACTTCTATTTTTCTCCTCATCCCTCATAAACAACACATCCTATACCACCTTTGCTTTTGCCCTACTTACCTCCTGAATCTACAAACCCTTTTTTACACTCATCTCTTCTTTTTTCCAAAAGAAAATAAAAATTTAGTAAAGAGCAACACCAATAGTCTAGACCACTTGGAAGATTTTCAGGCAACAAATATGAAGTGCATGATCTTGAAAATAAAGTTAATCATGGAGAAAAGTGTTAAGAGACCATGAATAGAATTTTCAAGACATATGGAATATCATTAAAAGGCCAAACTCAAGATTCATAGGGGTAGATGAAGCCTCGGAGATACAAACCAAAGGAATGCACAATCTTTTCAATGAAATAGTAACAGACAATTTCCCAAATCTTAAGAAAGAAATAGAAAATCATATGCAGGAGGCATACAGCAATTCAAGTATACAAAATTACAACAATCCCACTTCTAGACACATTATTCTGAAAATACAGAATAAGGATAGAAATTTAGAAATGTCTAGAGAACAGCAACTGATCACATTTGGAGGTAAAAACAATCTAGACCTAAGATTATTTTTCAACCCAAACCCTAATAGCTAGGAAGCCTTCAAATAATGTTTTCTAAGCTCTAAAAGAAAATGGATGCCAACCAAGAGCTTGCAAATACTTTTTCAGCAAAATTAAGCTTTAGATCTGAAGATGAAGTGAAAAAAATGAACAAAAGTTAAAAGAATTCATCAATATAGAGCTAGCATTATAAAGTACATGCAATAAAATATTTGATGAAGAAGAAATGGAGAATACAAATAAAAACTGGCAGAATATACTAAAATAGAAGAATAGCATATCAAAGGAGAATCAACTTCCACTTAAAAACTAGAAGTAAATCAAAATGACAGGGAATAAAAATCATCTCTCAATAATAACAGTAAATGTCAATGGACTCAGCTCATCAATCAAAAGACATAGGCTAGCAGATTGGATTAAAAACAAGACCCAACAATATGTTCTCTCCAAGAGATCCACCTTATACACAAAGATATCTACAAATTGAAAATGAAAGGGACTAAAAAAAACCTTATCATTCACATGGATCTTGTAAATAAGCAAGTCTTTCTAATCTCATATCAGATAAAGTGAACTTTAAGCCACAGCTAATCAGAAGAGATAAAGAAGGTCATTTCTTACTGCTTAAGGGCGTCATACACCAGCAAGGAATAACAGTCACAAATATTTGTGCCCCAAATACCTGATATATGGAGCAACTACATACCCTTCTCATTATCAAGAATCAAATAGGAGGGGAGGGGAGGGGGGATAGTAGAGGATAGGAAGGGTAGCAGAATACAACAGACACTAGTATGGCAATATGTAAATCAATGGATGTGTAACTGATGTGATTCTGCAATCTGAATACGGGGTAAAAATGGGAGTTCATAACCCACTTGAATCAAAGTGTGAAATATGATATATCAAGATCTATGTAATGTTTTGAACAACCAACAATAAAAATTTAAAAAAAAAAGAAAGTAAAAAAAAAAGAATCAAATAGACCACAGCAAAATAATACTTTAGATTAGGTAGCGGGGAGTGAAGGGAAGGGAGTGCACGTGAAGGTAGGAAGGACAATAGAATGAATCAAGCATTTTTGCCCTGTGTACATACATGGCTACATGACTGGTGTGATGCTGCATCCTGTACAACCAGAACAATGAGAAATTGTACTCCACTTATGGAACTACAGAACCAAAGGAAATACAATTAATAATCTAGATTGAATAGAAATATATAGAATATTTTATCCAAAAAAGACTGAATACAACTTTTTCTCAGCAGCAACTGGAACATTTTCTAAAACAATCAACATTTTAGGACACAAAGAAAATCCTAGCAAACACAAAAAACCTATATAGGGCGGGGATATAGTTCATTTGGTAGAGTGCTGGCCTTGCATGCAAGAGGCCCTGTGTTCAATCCCCACATAAATATAAAATATCCTGTATTATATCAGATCCTAATGGAATAAAATTAGAAGTCAATTACAACACAAAACGCAGAAACTATTCTACATCTAGAGACTAAAAAATGCACTCTTGCATGATAAAAGGAGAGCAAAAGAAATCAGGGATGAAATTAAACAATAACCTAGAAGTAAATGAGAATAGTGATGTGATATTCCAAAATCCCCCTCAGAACACAGTTCTGAGAGGAAAGTTCATAACATTGAGAGGAAAGTTCATAGCATTCATTAAAAGAATAGAAAGTCACCAAATAAATAATCTAACATTACATCTCAAGGAACTAGAGAAAGAAGAGCAAGTCAACACCAAAATCAATGGAAGACATGGAATAATTAAAATCAGAGTCAAACTCACTGAAATTGAGGAATTTAAAAAACTCAAAATATTAAGGAATCAAAAGGTTGATTCCTCAACTCAAAGTGGATCAAAGACTTAGACACTAGAAGAGATATCTGGACCTACTAGAAGAAAATGTAGGCCCAAATATTCACCATGTTGGCTTAGGCCATGACTTCCTTAATATGACTGCTAAAGCGCAAGAGATAAAATTAAGAATCAATGAATGGGATGGTATGAAACTAAAATGATTCTTCTCAGCAAGGCAAACAACCAAAACATAAAGAGAGAGCCTGCAGTTGGCTATATGGGAGGATATACAAAGAACTCAAAAAATGTAACACCAACAAAACAAATAACCCAATCAATAAATGGACTAAGAAATTTAACAGACACTTCACAGAAGAAGAAATACAATTGATCAGTAAACATATAAAAAAGTCTTTCATCTCTATCAATTAGAGAAATGCAAATCAAAATGACTCTCAGATTTCATCTCACTACAGTCACAACGGCAATCATCAAGAATACAAGAAATAAGTGTTGGCGAGGATGTGGGGGAAGAGGTATACTTATCCATTGCTGGTGGGACCACTATTGGTGCAACCACTAGGAAAGTTATATGATGATACCTCAAAAACTTTACATGGAACCACCATTTGACCCAGCTATCCCACTCCTTGTTTTATACCCAAAGGACTTAAAATCAGCATATTACAGTGATGCAGCCATATCAATGTTTACAGCATGTCAATTCACAATAACTAAAATATGGAACCAACCTAGAGGCCCTTCAACTAAAAAGTTTCTTCACTGTTAGGGTCTGTAAACAAGTCTGGATGGTGCCTGGCATTTTGCCAGAGGGAGTGGTTTGTGAAGTAACGCCAGCAGGCCATTAAGTGTGGAGATTCCTTATTGGTTGACTGCTGTATCTAGTTTATGTTAATTAAGATAAGTTGTGTGTAATGTATATATACCCCTCCTGTCCTTCAATAAAGGGCTTCCACTCCTGCTGTATCAATGTACACAAGTTGCTTGTCACCCCCCAGTTATTTTGCTGCAGCCGGACTGCAGCACTTCACAGCTGAGGAAACAACCAAGAACATTAAAAGAGAGCCTACAAAATGAGAAAAAAATCTTTACCACCTCCACATCAGGTAAAACATTAATTTCCAGGATATAAAAA
>NW_025999871.1:124611-134325 GCF_001458135.2 Marmota marmota marmota
AAGTACATGAAAAAATGCTCACCATCTCTAGCAGTCAGAGAAATGCAAATCAAAACCACCCTAAGATACCATCTCACTCCAGTAAGATTGGCAGCCATTATGAAGTCAAACAACAACAAGTGCTGGCGAGGATGTGGGGAAAAGGGTACACTTGTACATTGCTGGTGGGACTGCAAATTGGTGCAGCCAATTTGGAAAGCAGTATGGAGATTTCTTGGAAAGCTGGGAATGGAGCCACCATTTGACCCAGCTATTCCCCTTCTCGGTCTATTCCCTAAAGACCTAAAAAGAGCATGCTACAGGGACACTGCTACATCGATGTTCATAGCAGCACAATTCACAATAGCAAGACTGTGGAACCAACCTAGATGCCCTTCAATAGATGAATGGATAAAAAAATGTGGCATTTATACACAATGGAGTATTACTCTGCATTAAAAAATGACAAAATCATAGAATTTGCAGGGAAATGGATGGCATTAGAACAGATTATGCTAAGTGAAGCTAGCGAATCCCTAAAAAACAAATGCCAAATGTTTTCTTTGATATAAGGAGAGTAACTAAGAACAGAGTTGGGAGGAAGAGCATGAGAAGAAGATTAACATTAAACAGGGGTGCGAGGTGGGAGGGAAAAGGAAAGAGAAGGGAAATTGCATGGAAATGGAAGGAGACCCTCATGGTTATACAAAATTACATACAAGAGGAAGTGAGGGGAAAGGGGAAAAAAACAAGGGGGAGAAATGAATTATAGTAGATGGGGTAGAGAGAGAAGATGGGAGGGGAGGGGATGGGGGATAGTAGAGGATAGGAAAGGCAGCAGAATGCAACAGACACTAGTATAGCAATATGTAAAACAGTGGATGTGTAACCGATGTGATGCTGCAATCTGTATACGGGGTAAAAATGGGAGTTCATAACCCACTTGAATCAAAGTGTGAAATATGATTTGTCAAGAACTATGTAATGTTTTGAACAACCAACAATAAAAATTAAAAAAAAGAACAAGAGGAAAAAATAAAGGAAATAGTTATTAAAATTACTATTTCACTACATAGAGCTTTAAAAGGGGAGAAGAGAAAAATGTGCAAAGGAAAAAGAGAGAGAGAATATTTTTAAAAATATAAACTAAGACAAAAATAAGAAAAATGAGTGTATTTGAAGGAGGAGCAGGTAATGCCAAGGGGAAAGAAAGACTAATAGGAGCAAGCGTAAACCTGACTAAAGAAATAAAGATTCCAGTTAATGCTTTAAAACACTAGAAGAAATACGATCATTTGGATCAAGGACTATAATATTATAGGTAGACCCAAGGTGATTGTAATTAAGTTCTGTCACTGACACTTCCAGCAAGCAGTTTTTAGTATGTAGTCAAGATCACAAACACACTGATTCAGTACATGTACTGAAGGTCATAGACACCTGCCTGTCAACATGCACTCATTTATGTAACCTCTTGGCAATATGCCTTCTTTGTTTGGCCTACAGATTTTTAAAGGTCTATGCAAAGACTCAGGGGGCTGCTGCCATCTCTAAATAATATATGTCTGCCATCCCAACTATTCCTTACACCTTCTTCTTTCTACTGCCAGAACATCAAACATTCTTCCCAGGGCCTAAGCCTCGTGTAGACAAATATCAAATAATCAGGGAACATCTATGAATTTAATATCAAAAATATTTGTAAGACCAAAATTGACATTAGAGCTATTTAAGATATTCCATGCTGAGATAAGGAAATTACTTATCAAGTCTTATTGGTTTGATTGTATCAGGATTTGAGGACTTTAGAAGATACTGACCATTCCTCAGTTTTACCTCTGTATACCTGGATGTGAGGATAGTCATCACACTACCTCACAATCCTAGGAAGTACCTCTCATTTTTGGTGTATCCAGATACCTTCTAGCTGTCTGATGTGTCAGAAGAAATGCTCCCTAATTGTCTATGATTTAGCAGCCAGGTTACTCACTGATAGGGGATGCAATCCTGTATTTCCTCCTGAAGAAAAGCTGCATGTATCCATCACTGTCAAACTCAATGTGGGCTCTCTCATGCGTATTTCAGAGTGTGCAGGGTATCATGTTCTAGGGTAGAGTTATTGTAGACAGGTTGATGTGTATTGTGTAACTCATGGGAGGTGGTTGACTCAGGCTTCCTCTGGAATGTAAGGCCACAGGTTAGTGGACTTGTAGCTGGGCTTACCAGGCAGTGGCTGATGTCTCTGGGACACTCCTCTGCAAGCCCCTTTGTGAGGTGTACTGCCGTTGTATATGTTCTGAGGTTTTCTGCTGGTTGATAGAGGTTTCTTAAGCAAACGCCATCAGTGGGTCCATGTGACTAAATGAGAATTGAGTTAGCTGACCATTCTGGGACTTGCAGCTGTGAACCCTCTTACACGGAGGTGCTAGGGGCACAGCAGCTACTTTCCTGGCTGCTATGATTTTCTTGCCAATTGGTACTTGTATGTCAGACCAGAGGGCTTAGTCTTCATGGTTGGAGGATGCTTCATCTGATGCTTGTTTCAATGGGTGCAGGGGTGAAAGATGCCTGAGTGGACCAGGATGTAAGTTGGCCCATCTCCTGTGCTGTGAGATCCCTGGGTTAGGGCTGCACTCCTGGGAGGGATTAGCTCCACTTCACTCCCCTTTTCCACAGTGAACGGCATTTTCTTTGGTTTTATTTGTTACTATCAAGAGGAGGTATTGATTTAAGTGCTTTTAGGGACTGTGGATAGATGTGAACTCTACAAAATGGCTGCCATGTCCAACACAGCTTTCAGGCCACAATGTGGGCCGAAGTGTGTGATCTCCTTCACTGTCTTTGCTGCTCCTATCTCATTTTAAATTGGTCTGCTTTTCTTTCCAACTGTTAAGTCAGCCTATGTGGTTTTTCTCTCCCTCTTTCTTGTTACCCATCCCTCTAACCCATGCTGAGTGTTTAGGTTAAAGAAATTCGATTCTTATTTCCTACTGCAGTATATAAATCTCCAAGTTCCTCCACATTTCAATCTGTCCAATGCTAACTTTTGGGGTGTTTGCTCTATCACCCACTTCTCTGATCAGCTGTTCTTTCACTCCTTCATTTCTGGCCTATGGAGCAGTCAAGGGTTGCTACCTAGATGTGCTTCGTTATCTTCCATGTACCTCACATTGCCCTTTCTGGAGTTACATTTCCTCTCGTGATTCAGCTTGAAATAATCTATACAATGTGTAGTGATCAGATCAAGGTAATTTGGATATTCATCACCTCAAACACCTATCATTTCTTTGTCTTAGGAACATTAAAAATCCTCTCTACTAGGGGGTGCAGTGGTCAACGCCTATAATCCCAGCAGCTCAGGAAGCTGAGACAGGAGGATTGAGAGTTCAAAGCCAGCCTCAACAATGTCAAAGCACTAAGCAGCTCATGAGACCCTGTCTCTAAATGAAATACAAAATAGGGCTGGGGATGTGACTCAGTGGTTGAGTACCCCTGAATTCAATCCCTGGTACACACCCAAAAAAGAACTTTCTACTAACTATTTTGAAATAGTAAATTAAATGTTATCAACCTTAGTTGCTCTAGAACATAGAAATATTCCCTCCTATCCAAAACATATGTACCTATTAACTATCTTCTCTCCATTCACCTAGAGGTAGTCAAGACTCAGACTAAAAAGGGCACATATGTGAGCACACACGATTCATGAAATGAAAAATGAAGCTAGAAATTAGGAGATATTTTGCAATGTAGTTCCTACAAATATTTTAGAAAAGTGAAAATACTACAATGAAATACAAATTATAGGAGCAAATAATCCTAAAAGAAAATGAAACGTACAGTTAACCATACAAAAAACTGTTCAGTCCTACTCATAATCAATGAAATGCAATGAATTTCAAGTTTGAATAACAGTGAGATACAATTTTATACTCATTAAAGTTATTTAAGGTAAATGTAGGAATGAGACAAAAGGTAACAGCTTCGAATATCTTTTTTTTTCTTGTAACCTATAACTATCCAGTATAGACAGCATTAACATTTTTGGATACTCTTTCAGTCTTTTTCTATATCACCTTACATAGTATTAGGAGTACCTTATATTAATTCAGTGTTTACTTGGTGCCAATCATTATACCATTTTCTTTTTAAAAATTGCAGGTAAATGGATGCATTTGTAGAAGATAATGCTAAGTGAAGTTAGCCAATCCCAAAAAAAACAAATGCTGAATATTTTCTCAGATATAAGGTGACTAACTTATAGTGGGGTAGGGAGGGAGAACAGGAGGAATAGACCAATTTTAGATAGGGCGAGTGGGTGGCAGGGGAAGGGAAGGGGCAGGGGTTTAGCAATGATGGTGGAATATAATGGACATCACTATCCAAAGTACATGTATGAAGACATGAATTGGTGTGATCATACTTTATATACAAACAAAGATATGAATAATGGTGCTCTATATGTGTAATAAGAATTGTAATTCATTCTGCTATCATGTATTTAAAAAATAAAAACAATTTAAGAAAAAAACAAAATGCTTATCTCCTCTTTTGAAGGTCAATACTATTTCCCCATCTTTCTGGCAAAAAAAGGAAATTAAAATTTAACTGTTCTCCAAAATAAGTAAGTAAGTAATAAATAATAAATAAATTTTGTTTTATTTGTTATAATATGTACAAATTATACACACTGATGAAGTTCCATTTAATGTTTTAGCACATCCATGTGGCATGCACAAACAGAATACAGCTACCCTGTATCCATCCCCTCACTCCCCTCCCAACTCTGGTAATCACTATTCTACATTCAATTAGACATTTAGATTCCATATATGGAAAAGAACTGGGACCAACATGTAAACTGTGAAGTTATTTAGTTGATTTATACCTAGGTTTAGAGTCCCATGTTGGCACTGAATGGCTGTATAACTGTGGAAAATTCCGTGAACCTATGCATCTTAGTACTTTCTTACGTAGGATAGAAATGATAATGGTAACTACCAAGAGCTTATCATGAGGATTGTAAAATAAAAGCATCAAACTTCAAATCAAAGAAAAAATATTTGCTTGCATCAATGTTACACATATTCTCTCTCTATATAAGCATTATATGAGGAGTCCAGGGAAGGAAGATTTGAGGTATGGCAAACATGGTGGCTTCAAGTGAAACATGATGTCTGGTCCATTTTGAGTCAAAATAAGAGAAGTGAGAGGAATCCCAGGCTGCAGAGATACATGAGTCAAGAGAGAACATATATTCTGAAGACACTGCACAGAGAAGTGTGTTAGGCAGAGTATGGGGAATAGTAAGAGCTGAGGACTGCAAGGTAGATCTTGGAGGGCCAGTCAGTTGGTTATAATTATGACATTGGGGCCCAGAGGTCTCCAAGGCCACACACCTGGTGAGCAATACTCTCTCTGCTGTTCTTAAGAGTGTTTGGCAGTGCCCCCAGGGAAGAACTGTGTTCTCAGCTGTAGGACCAGGAGATAGTTTAATACTACACCAGCTCCTTCCCAGTTCAGTTGGTTGGGGTGATCAACTGGGGTTCAGTGAGAAGGATGCTCCCACCTCCTATATTGGGAGTCTCAGCAATCTCTTCTACTGAAGGAAGGAAACATAAGAAAGCAGGACTTCTCACCACAGGTGAAATCAGGACCAAAGAGGAAAGAGTCTTTTTCAAACATCACTAGAGACCACCAATCTGCAATGGGTTTCACATATCCTTTGAAACCAATTGAGTTGAGAGATGTAAATACAGTAGTTTTCATTTCTTGAACTTCAAGTGAGTGATGACTGAATGGATAACTCAGCTTCCAGGTAAAATCTACAAGACAAGAAATATTCTCTAAAGCAATTATCAAATATCTGTGTTCAGATAGTAAATTATATATTATGGCTTTAAAATGTGGCTATAAAATGGTAGACTAGACAGAAGGATGTAGTACCACAGATGATTCGAAAAAATTAAAAATAATTTCTGATCAGGAATTTTATTATTTATAGAGGTGATACATTGACACACAGATGGACATACATTTGGACACTAACATACAGAGAATTGAACATAAATAGTCATTGACGGTTGAATTGCAGAAAACCAAATATGCAAATATAAAATGCATTTTGTGCACAAAAAAAAAGATCAGGAGTAAGGATTATTTTTTTAAAAAAAATTAAGGTTAGGATATTAAATAAAATCATCCTACCTATTTTACATTTGATGCAAGAACATTTTTATAGCATTCTCATGGGTCAAATTTCAGTGTTTGAACAGGAAGCATTCATGGTACAAGAATATCAATTCCTTTTCAGGTATTCTATTTTTAGACTGATCTTTTTTTCAAGTTCTCTCTTTATTGAGTCACAACTGTCCTCTCCTAAATTTCAGCCCTTGTTCTGAGATTGATCTTTTGAGAAAAACAAAGAAAATCTACTAATTTTCATATGACAGATCTTTAAACATGCATATAAACTATACTGTTTGTCTTTAACCATTTTCTTTTCTAATCTGAAAGCTGTCAGGAACACTTGTTTCTCATGCAGGGTGTTTAAAGATGTCTTATTAGCTTTGTTGACCTTTTAACCTATTTTTTTCAAGGTTATAATTCATGTCTATGGCCAATAACTTGCAAAATACCCCATGTTCTATCTGTAAGTACAGACTGTGGGTTACTAATACTGTTGTTTGAATGTGAGTTACAGAAGGATAATTTGTGAAAAACCAGCCATGCCTGGGATGAAAGTGTCAACCAGTTGTTCCAGCCTAACATCCTCTTTTACTGGGATGAAAGACTTAGGCAGTATGAAAGGAAGTAGATATTTTCAAGCTGTCACCATTGGTTGAAGAATATGGAGGCCAGTAAAACTTGATTTTGTTTATGATTATTTTCCTCATGATTATTTTCCTCAACTCAAAGTTAAGAGATGGATTTACCAGAAGCAAATGAAGTGGAAAGGACTTCAAAGTATCATAACTCATTCTAATGAAATGATGTGTTTATAATTTTTCTCTAAGATGAATCTAGACTTTTCTCAGTTCTTGGAGACAGTTGGCAGCTGGTCATGAGAGGGATTCCAAGGATTAATGTTGACTTGACCACATCACTGAGCATAAAGAAATAGATGAGCACCTGTGTTCAAACTTGAGCTCTTATCCTGGGTAAACCTAATCTAATGAAAGAGGCTACCTAATAAAGAAAGAGGGCAAAGGAGAACATTATAGAATACAACTGTTATGTCCATCCTTCAACTCTCCAAAAAGAGTTGTTTGCTACTTGTAACACAGTCCTCTTTGCATAATTTTTATTTAGGATTTTTTACATTCACTGAATTATTTTAAACATGTCCTTTTCTCTGAATTATGAGCTATTATGTCAGAAAATGTATTGGATGTAAAAATATTCAACATTTACAATTTTTATCTTTAATTGAATGTGGACAAAGTAGCTTTAGATTATTTATTTCTATATATGTGCTGCTGGGGATCAAACCGAGTGTCTCACATGTGCTATGCCAAGCATTCTACAACTGAGACACAACCCAAGCCCCACATTCTACATTTTAAAAGCTTGTTTCCACATAACTGCAGTAGGTCCTCAGTGCAGTGAGGGAGGCGATGCATCCTTGATATTTTCACACAGGAAATCTCAGACCCAAGGCCTTTGCTATAGTCATAGAACAAACAAGCAGCAAAATTAGAGTTCAAATCGAGTTCTTATCACTGCTAATCCAGTGCTATCTTCCTTAGAGAAAAGCTATGAAAAGAAAACAGGACAAAAATGCATACAATAGCAAAACAGTGTTAGGCAATATTGTGACATAAAAATTTAATATGTTTTTAACAAGAGCATTGAATTATCTTCTGTTATTTGTGCAGGTAAAAGGCTATGGGAAGTTTCAATACCAGTTTGGGAGAGGGCTTCATTTTGGTGGGCTTCTCAGATTGGCCTCATCTGGAGCTCCCCTTTTTTACTTTCATTTCAGTATTCTACTCTCTGACTCTCTTTAGCAACACCACCATTATCACACTTTCACAACTGGACCCTCGACTGCACACGCCCATGTACTTCTTCCTCTGCCACCTCTCCTTCCTGGACCTCTGCTATACCACCAGCACTGTGCCCCAGCTGCTGATCAATCTTTCTGGACTTGAGAGGACCATCAGCTATGGAGGGTGTGTGGCCCAGTTCTTCATTGTCCTCGCTTTGGGTGGAACTGAGTGTGTGCTCCTGGTAGTGATGGCCTTTGACCGTTATGCTGCCGTGTGTCATCCACTCCACTACACAACCATCATGCACCCCCTGCTCTGCCAATCACTAGCTATCACCTCCTGGATGGGAGGCCTTCTGAATGCTCTTATTCAGACAGGCCTTGTGGCATCCCTGCCACTCTGTGGCCTTCACTGCCTGAACCACTTCTTTTGTGAGATGCCTGTGTTACTGAAGTTGGCTTGTGAGGATACAGGAGGAACAGAGGCCAATCTCTTTGTGGCTGGAGCCATAATCTTGGTTGTTCCTGTGGCACTTATTCTAGGATCCTATGCACACATTGCTCAGGCAGTGCTGAAGATCAAGTCAATGACTGGGCGCAGAAAAGTTTTTGGGACATGTGGCTCCCATCTTCTGGTGGTTTGTCTGTTTTATGGCTCAGCCATGTACACATATCTCCAACCCATGGGCAGTTATTCTGAGAGTGAAGGAAAGTCTGTTGCCCTTTTTTATACTGTCATTAGTCCCATGCTTAATCCTCTGATCTATACCCTAAGGAACAAGGATGTTAAGAGGGCTCTGTGGAATGTACTAGGGAGAGATAGCATTTCCAGGTAGGAGGGGTAATGAGGCCAAAGAACATTTTCTGTGATAACTTTTATTCCCTGAAACACTTTCTGTTATTTAGAGTTAGCTGGTCACTAGAAAACAGTGTTGGTGGGACTCAGGATTTTAGCTCCTTCCTTTGTGGAAAGTTGCATGTGAATGGGAATAAATATGCTTCTCCTTTGTATATTATTTCTAGGAAGAATTTTAAAAATGAATCCTACACACCTAAGGGACATGTTTTGATAAAGTAGTAAAAATTTTTTAAAAACTTTAATAAGATGACATTGCTAAGATGCTCTATCTTGCTCTGTAATCTCGTTTCAAAAACAACGTGTTTTTGTAAAGTGTGGTCCCAGCAGGAGGACAATTCATGAACTTAGCATCAAAAGACAATTCTTTATGAAACAGTGCTAAAAATGGGACTTCTTTTCACATTCTTATAAATACGAAGCTCACCTGTTGCTTACAATTTTTTTAATTTTGTATTTTCCAAGTGTGCATATTGTACACTTTTTGGGGATATGCTTAGTAATGCTATGTGTGATTTCTCTGGAGGTTGATAACTTTGCTTGCAGTAGATTTTCTTTAAAAGAATGGGCAGTTACATGCATACTTCAAAAGTATTTTCCTGTACAAAAAAAAGTTATATAGGTTTGTTTGCTATCTTAATTTTGGTTGTATTCCTTGATGTTAACACATTTTGTATAATTGTATCGTATAGCTGTATTGAATCATGTAGTATCAAATATTACAAGTTATTTAATAGTGTTAATCAATTTAAACCCATTTTAGTCACATTTTTTTCCAAAAAAAAAAAAAATGCCAGATGGTGATGTTCAGTGTAATTTCTTTGCCTGTTCAGTTACAGAAAGTGGTGCTCAGTTGTAGAATGTATTGTACCTTTTAACACCTGATGTG
>NW_025999871.1:137512-144079 GCF_001458135.2 Marmota marmota marmota
GTACTGGGCAAAGGAAAGCATAAATATCTTACAAGATACATTAAGAGTTTCAGTCAAGCTACTTGTTTTGACACAAAAGCTATTTTCTATTCAACTCCTGTGTTTATTACAGAATTCTTCATAATAGCCAAGATAAGGCATTAACCAGGATGTCCATCATTGGACTAATAGATAAATAAAATGTTGTGTATATACACAATGGAAATTTATTCAGCTATAAAAAGAATGAAATCTTGTAATTTTCAATATCTGGAAGATGTAATATTAAGTGAAATAAGCCAGGCACAAAAGGGAAAATATGTCAATTCCCACTCATGTATGAAGCTTAAAAAGTTGGTGTCATACAAAAGAGAGTAGACAGGTGGTCACTAGAGCCTAGTATGATAAGGATGAGGGAGGACAGAGAAGGGTTGAACAATGAGTACCAAAACATAGGTAATAGGAGGAATATGTTCTCATGTTCTACAGCCCACTGGGCGAGTATGATTTATTCCAATTCATTATGCTTCAAAATAATCAGAAGAGAGAAGTTTGAAGCTTGCCAACACATCAAAATGATAAACGTTTGAGGAGAGAGAAATGCTAATATTATTTATTTGATCGTTACTCATTGCATACATGCATATATATATATATATATATATATATATATATATATGTGTGTGTGTGTATAACTGTAGACCATAATATGTGTAATTATTATGTTAAATTAAAAGTAAAAGTAAAATACAGAAAGTTACATCTTAAAACAATATTTTCCATGTAAAAGAGAAGAAATGAACATTAAAATAGTGATTCAAGGTGAAGGGATATAAGAAAGAAAAAGACTAAAAGAGTAACACAAAGGAGAAAGAGACAGAAATATCCATGGTAGGGAACAATATAAAGTTAAGAAGTTCTAAGCTAAAGTATAAAGAAAATGGATATTTGAAATTTCATCACTATCATTTTATTCCATGTATTTAAATAATAGTTATAAGTAAAAAAAAATACAAGTGTTTGAGGTAAAGCAATATAGTAGCTAAGTAAGATCCACCAGAATCATCTCCCACAAACATAAATTAAAGAGTTATTCATGCACCAAACTAACTTCACAAAAAATACAAAAGCTACATGAGAGACTATGGTACCTGGTTTTAATGTAACAATAAGAAAAGATGGATTGAAAAAGAGTCTCCCACATCACACTCTCCTAAAACCAAACCATAAAGAGAGACCCCTACTTGGGGAAAGATATGAAGTCCAGGCATTAGACTTGGGACCCAGCCTAAGAATCACCAAGGTGAAACCTAATGCTGGCAGAGCCCCATGAGCTATATCTGTGGACCAAACCACTGGAATTTCATTAGCCAGGCAGCTAAGGATGCTGCCACAAACAGTCTCCCAATCTTGAACATCGTAACTATCCCTAGGCCAGCACTTGAAGATGGAGTTCTAGACCAACCCTTGCACCAGACAGAGACCTGTGCCTATGTGGAACAGATTTTTGTTTTGACCTGTATCACCACCAGCTGAGACATGGGCCTGGATACATCCCTGACATTGTGCATGTCACTGAGAATGCAAAATTCAAGAGTGACCCAGCTCAGCATCAGCCCCATTGGTGAAGAGACTGCCTTTACCAAAGCTATTCCAACTTTGTGCAGCATAGTATTGGGCAAGGTTCCAATTTGGATCTATTTGCTCGGGATAGATACAGTAGACACAGGACTTTGCCTTGGGACTTGGTGCTGGGTTTGTGTGGAACCTAACACTCAGAAGATCCTAATGGCTTCCACTCCCAGAACACTACACATGTCCAGAGCCTCTAAACAACCCTGATGTCAGGTGGAGACATGTGAATCAGTCAATTGGATTTCTATTCTGGCCAGCATCACCTTTGGCTGATTGCAATGGTCCATCTCAGCAGTGGACAACTCAAAGCAGTGCAAGTCTTGGTTCTACCCAGAGCTGCACTGGTTTCAGTGGGCTTTGGGCTCAGGGTATGACACTGCATTGCAGAATTTGTGGCCTCAGATATGATATAAGAGACTGAGGCCAGAGCTGGGCAGAATTCTCCAATTCCTGAGTGACCCAATATGAGATTTTGGGACTACCCTCGTCCCCAGAGAAAGGCTTCCAGTGACAAATCATTATTTTTAGGCACTATTCCCATTCTTACTGAATAATACCCTCTAGTTCTGAGACAGCAACAGCACACCAATGAACCTGAACTTAGATACCTCTAGTGCCTTAGAGAGCAAACTTAAATTTAGGGCACCTCTGATGGAGAGAAAGAAAGAGAGAGAGAGAGAAAGAGAATGTGACTGTAGCCTCCAAGAAAATAAACAGGCTGCTTGAATATCTGGAAATATGAGCATGAACAAATGAACAATGCATATTAGGAAGATTGGAATAAATACCTACAATAAATAATCCTACAATGCACAGATGATATTCCATACAAAGAGCATTAAGAACTTTCAGGGAAACGTGACCTCACCTAATAATCAAAATAAGATGTCAGAAACCAACTATATAATAACCAGTATGGGCAAACTCTTAGATGAAGAATATGAAATAGCTGT
Organism: Marmota marmota marmota; assembly: GCF_001458135.2. Taxonomy (NCBI): domain Eukaryota; kingdom Metazoa; phylum Chordata; class Mammalia; order Rodentia; family Sciuridae; genus Marmota; species Marmota marmota. The sequence continues at coordinate 140,080 of NW_025999871.1, forward strand.
TTTTAAAAAACTCATTGAGCTTAAAGAGAGCACAAAGAAACAACTTGATACTTTAACAGAGAGACTTGACAGAGAAATGAGAGAAATTCAAACAAATCAAACAGAAATCCTTGAGCAAAAAAACACACTAAGTGAAATTAAAATGTGCCAAACACATCAATAGGAAAGAAGATCAAACAGAAAAAAAGAAGTAGAGAGCTCAAAAACAGATTATTTTTCAAAAAAGCATTAGAAGAGAAATGAAGAAAACTTACTGAACTCTGTGCCAACAAAAAAAAAATATTCAGGTGATTGGAGTTCAAGAGAGATCCAAGAATAACAAAGGGTTAGAAATATTATTCCAGGAGATTATAATAGAAAATTTCCAGAACATGAAGAAGGCTATAAATATCCAGGTACAGAAAGGTTTGAGGTCACCGGAAAGGTTTGAGGTCACCATTTTTGTTTTGTTTTGTTTTGTTTTGTTTTGTTTTGTTTTGTTTTTACTTAACCAACTCTGCCCCAAGACACATTATATGCAAGCTTTCAAAGATGAAAGATAAGGAGAAGATTCACAAAGCTACAAGAGAAAAACAAATAGCACATAAAAGTTTCCCAATTTGCCTAAAATCATACTTCAAAACAGAAATCTTGCAGGCCAGGAGAGAGTGGCATTAGATATTAATAGTACTACAAGAAAAAAACTGCCAACCAATGCTGTACCCACCAGTGCCCTGCATAAAGAAGAATAGATAAAAGATATTCCTAGGCAAACAAAAGCTATTGAAATGCTAAACTTCTTCAAACTTGAAAAAAAAGAAACATTAATAACTAAGAAGGGCCAGATGTGATTCAACATGCCTGTAATACCTGTCAAGCAGGAGGCTGAGGCAGTAGGATCACAAGTTTGAAGCCAGCCTCAGCAATTTAGAAAGGCCCTAAGCAACTTAGTGAGAACCTGTCTCAAAAAAAAAATGGCAGGGGTTGAAGGTTGGTAGTAAAGTGCCCCTGGGTTCAATTTCTAGTACTAAGGGTATAATAGAGAGTATGTGTGCAAGAAGAAAACTTTGAAAAGTATAGGACTCACTGGCAAAATTAACTTTACAGATACATTCAGAAATAATCCAATCCCCAAAAACAATGGCTGAATATTCTCTCTGATATATGGATGCTACCCCACATTAAGTGTGGGGCAGGGAGTGTGGGGATCAGGGAATAGAGGTTCATTGGATTAGACAAAGGAGAATGAAGGGAAGGGATGGAAATAGGAATAGGAAAGACAGTAGAATGAATTGAACAGAACTTTCCTATATTCACATAAGAATACACAACCATTGTAACTCTACATCATGTACACAAGAATGGGATCCTAATTATTAGAATTAAGTTATACTCCATGTAGGTAGAATATGTCAAAATATACTCTACTGTCACATACATCTAAAAGAACAACTAAACAAAATAAGAAAGGGACCTGGGGGAGGGAAGGGAAAATGGAGAAAGAAACATTGAGGATTGATATTGCATATTGTTAGATTGTATGCATGTATGTAACGATGAATCTCATCATTATGTAAAACTATAATGTACTTATAAAATATGGAAAACAGTAACTGAGGTGGATAGAGCAAAGAATACTGTAAAGTTCATAACAACAATTAACTATTTAAACAAAAATGTATAATTAATAAAAATAAATTGAGATACAATCAAAATACTGTTTTAAAAGTCAGAAAAATAGGAAAAAATGTAGTAAAAACAGACAACTATTAGCTGATTTTGAAAGACTTACTTTTAGTATAAATATATCAGGAGACTGAATATAAAAAGAAAAAATATATAGTATACAAATGCTAAAATTAGTAAACATGGTGTGGATACACAGACATCAGGAAGGATGTGTGTGGACATTAATAATCTCATTGTGATTAAGTGGTGAAATGCATAATAGTGAAGAATACAAATCACTTATGTCTAACATTCCAGAAAATATGTGTGCCTAATATGAGAATTTAAAAACACATGAATAAAAATGGATAAAACAAGAAAAATATTTTTAAAAGAAAAAAAACTTGGAACGGAATCACAATTTGACTCAGTTATCCCACTCCTCAATATATACCCAAAGGACTAAAAATTAACATACTACAGTGACGCAGCCACATCAATGTTTATAGCAGTTCAATTCACAATAGCTAAGATATAGAACCAACAGATGAATGGATAAAGAAAATGTAGTATATATACAGAATACTACTTATTCATAAAAATGAATGACTTTATGACATTTGCAGGTAAATGGATGGATCTGGAGACTATCATGTTAAGTGAAATAAGCCAATTCCCAAAAACCAAAGGCCAAATGTTCTCTTTGAAAAATGTGGATGTTAACACACAACAAGGGGGTAATGATAAGAATATAAGTTAATTGGAATAGACAAAGGGACCAAAGGGAATGGGGGGGTTGGGAGTATGAAATAGAGTGGAATGAATCTACCATGACTTTCCTATGTTCATATATGAATACACAACCAGTGAAAATACACATCATGTACAACCACAAGAATTAGAATAAGTTATACTCCATGTATATATGTCAAAATACATTCTACTGTCAGGTGTATTTAAAAAGAACATTTTTTAAATAAAAATATTTTAAAGTATCTCATAAAAAAACAGAATAGGTGGCTTCACTGCCAAGTCCTACCAAACAATTAAAGAACTAATACCAATTATTCTAAACTTATTCTAAAAAAAATTGAAAAGGAGGGAATTCTTGTGCTCATTCTATGAGGCCAGCATTATCTTGACGCCAAAACCTGACAGGGACACAACAACAAAATAAGAAAACTAATGCCAATTTCTTGATCAATATAGATGCAAAAATCCTCAACAAAATGCTAACAAACCAAATCCAACAGCACATTAAAAGATTATTCAACATGATCAAGTAGGATTCATCCCAGAGATGTAAGGATGGTTCAAACTACACAAATCAATAAACATGATACACTACACCAAAAGAATAAAGGACAAAAACCTCTTGACAATCTCAATAGATATGGAAAAAAATATTTGATAAAATTCAACATTCCTTCACAATAAAAATTCTGAAGAAATTGGGCATAGAATAAAACATACCTCAACATAATACAGGCCATACATAGTAAGCCAACAGTTAACATAATACTTAATGGAGAAAGGCCAAATGCTTTCTTTCTAGAATCAGGAACAAGACATGAATGGCTACTTTCACTACTTTTATTCAATATAATACTAAAAGTCCTAGCCAAAGCAATAAGACACAATAAAAATAAGGCATGGTGGGGGGTCCACACTGGAAAAAAGGAAGGTAAGTTTCTTATATTTGATGTAATTGCATATACAGAAGTCCTAAAGACTAATAAAAATATATACAGAAAGTCCTAATGACTACACTGAAAAACTATTAGAACTAATAAATTAATTCAGCCTTGCCATCAATTACACCACACTTTAATAATTTTCCTCTTCTAGTACACCTATACCTGTCTTTTCTATAGTTCATTTCTCTTTCTCTGGCTGCCTGAAATGTTGGAGTTCCTCAAGATTAAGTACAAGCACTTTATGTCTCTTCCTGTAATCTGATTTCTCTCCCTTCACTAGTTCAACTTCAACCATTGTTGAAAAAGTAAAGAAAGAGAATTATCCACAGCAAGTCCAGCTCTGCCACTTGAGACTTAAGAACTTGCTGATCTCTCAAATGTTTCAAGGATTCTGGGTAGACCCTCTGGAAAGGTTCAATAAATGCATCATGTAGAGTCCTGGGGAATTAGTGTAAAGCCACATTCACTTCTACTGATAAATACTTTGCTTTTGAGAAACAAAACCAAGATTGCTAATGGACTCTGGAAAAGACTAGATGTATAATCAAGGGACACTGATTGTCACCTAATTGCCTGTCAGTCTATGAGATGGCACTATCTTATCCAACAACCCATAAAGTTGAATGAGAGAAAAAGCAATTCTTTATCAACTTGAA
>NW_025999871.1:145477-160512 GCF_001458135.2 Marmota marmota marmota
AGAATGACAAGAAACCCATCAATGCCAAAGGGAATTTGGAACCATGGGATCATGTCATAAGAAAACTACCTAAATGTAGCCATAGGGGTCAAGATATCTGACTCCCTTTACTTTCATTTCCTACTCAAAACAGGGTTTTTATTCTCAATTTCTTTACTTTATGGAGTGAATGGGAAGCTCTGAATCATTGAAATCAGTTACTTTTTATCTACTTAACATACAGTTGTCTTTTCTTAGTTATCATTTTTGTGACCTTGAAATTTATAAACTGTCTTATGTTCCCAAAAAATAAACGTTTATTCTTGTTCAAATATCTCCTCTAGAATTATGTTCTAGAAATTTGACATCTTCTCCAGGCTTGCCCTGAATGTTCAGGGGATTCCTTTCAATTCTAAAAAGCATAAAACTTTGATATCTAGTCTCTGTGTATTTATCCTTGCTTTTTGTTTTACATATACTTATCCATAGTGGGCAAATATTCCATAGTGTGCTACTGACTAGATTATCTGCCATTCGTGTGCCTGCCTGAGGATAAAGTGAAAATAATGATATATGAAAAATGATGAATGGCATGGTAAAGATGGAGCTATGGCCATGAAGATGCTTAAAAAAACATAGTAAAATTTTCATCAGTGGTACTATAGCACCTGAGTGTGTATTTGATGGTATTTGAATAAGTAACTATTCATGGAGACTAGAAAGACATTAGCAGTAGAAGACAGGTTTACTTTCCTGTGAGGAACTGACTAAAGAAGTTCTTTTAAGGGATGATTAATTTTCCTTCCTATAAGTTTCAATCCTGAAAGGGTGCAGGGCAGCCACAGGGTATTACACATTAAATATCCCCTCTACCCCAAAGAAAATGAAAGAAGTTCAGTTAAAGCAAGTGCATATAAAATCCTGTCTCCTGTGTTGGCCTCACCTAATTCTAGCTCTGGATCTCCCTATGCCTGCTCCTTCCCCATAAGCTTCCTAACTGCTTTCTTCACATCCTTGTTCCTCAGTGTGTAGATCAGCGGGTTGAGAGTGGGAGCAAGAATCATGTAGAGCACTGCAAGTGCTTTGCCCTGGTCCTGAGAGTAGTTGTCCTTTGGTTGCAGATACAAAAACATAGTGGTTCCACAGAAGAGTGAGACCACCATTAGGTGGGAAGCACAAGTCCCAAAAGCCTTTTTCCTTCCCTCTGCTGAGCGCATTTTCACGACTGCCCTGGCAATACACACATAAGAGGTCAAGATGATGGAGACAGGCACAGCTAGAATGATTAGCCGGGCAATAAACATTTTGGACTCTGTTGGGCCAGTATCCACACAGGAGAGTTTAACAATGATCAGCAGCTCACAGAAGAAATGGTCCACACGCCGGTTTCCACAGCGAGGTAGCACAATGGCCATTGAGGACTGTAGAAAGGAGTTGGCAAAGCCAGAGGACCAGGAAGCTGCTGCCAGGAGGTGACACAATTTGGGGTGCATAATGGTGGTGTAGCGGAGAGGCCAACAAACTGCAACATAGCGATCAACCGCCATCACAGCAAGGAGCACGCACTCAGTGGAGCCAAGTGCCAAGGCCACCCAGTACTGGACCATGCAGCCAGCATAACTGATCTTCTTGTTGCCTCCCCACATGTTCACCAGCATCTGGGGCACAATGCTAGTGGTAAAAGAGAGGTCGAGCACAGAAAGGTTTCTGAGAAAGAAGTACATGGGTGTATGGAGCCGAGCATCCAGAATTGAGAGTGAGATGATGGCCACATTACCCACAAGGGTTATGCTGTAGAGTATCAGGACAAAAAGGGAGAGGATCAGCTCCAACTCAGGATGCTCAGAGAAGCCCACTAAGATGAAATCCCCACCTGAGCTGTCATTGGTTCTTTCCATCTCCTCTTCAAAGCTATCATTGAGGGAAATCTCATGTCATCTAGAGTGGGATTTAAGAGTAATAGGTGGGTAATTAATATATGTATTGGATATTGGAAAAGCAGAGACTCTGGACAGGACCCAAATTATATTTTATTTTTATTTCCTCTTGTCTTTTCCAACTCGTTTCACACTTGCTGGTGTGAACTCCAGCAAACTCATGGCCTCCATGGTAAAAAAAAAAAAAAAGTATAACAACCATTTTCAGTTATAGACAGAATCTAAATTCACTAATTTTAAATCCCAGTCTCATGAATACTAAAAACTCAGAATCTAATTCAACATCCAATCTTGACCTCTTTCCAGCTACAGCCCCTTTCAAGTGAACTCTTATGTTTTGGGGAGGGGGTGTAGGCAGCCCCTTTCTTTTCCTGCTCTTCTCTACCAGTGTGTCAGCAGTGCCTCTAGGTTTTCCCTATTTGGGTCATGCAAAGGAGAAGGGAAGGGATTGCCAGAGAGTCTTATTCTCCCAAGACATTGTTATGCTCTCAGAGCCTGACAGGTGTTTAACAATTGACTCTTCTCGTGAGGAATATGTGTATTCTTTAGACACTACTTTGCTAGGCCAGTAGACCTGCCTATCACCAGAATAGGTGGAGGCATCTCTTTCTGAGGCAGTGTATACCACCTTTTGTAAACTCTGGGGCTCAGGGTCTTGTCCACAACGCCTGGTCCCTTTGTTCCTGTTGTGGCCCTACAGAATAAGACTCAGGACAAGCACTCAACACAAGCTGTCCCTTCATAGTGACCCTCTTCTGCCACACAGGAAACCATTTTACATCTTTTGGTTCAAACCCATTGCAAGAAGCCACGACCAGCTTGACTGCACCATGGTAGCTGTTGTTAGCACTTTTCTCATCCCTAGACTTTCTGTGTAAGAATTGAGCCTGGTTCATTCTGCCCCCTCCCAACTATATATATAATTTTTTTTAAGTCTCCAGCTAACTCTGTTGAAGTCCCCAACCTGGAGCCTTTTTCCTGTTGGTGGGGATAGTTTTGTACTCATATCAATACTTACTCTAAATGAATTTTTATATTTTTCTTCTCCTCTCCCTTCTCTTAATCCAGTTTAATTTTTCAGATGGGCAAAGCTCTCTGAGTTGTCCAAGAACTAATATTTATTAAAATCATTTTTGTATAAGTTCTACATATGACTGTTCTTTCACATTCACTTACAACATAAGGTTGTACAAAGTAGAAAAGGGATGCATTTTAAAATACAATTCTTATGTATCAATCACAACAGAGGAGGGTGATGCTCAATAACAACATTTTTAGGGTAGTTTCTGTGCATGCCTCTGAGTAGAAATAAGTCATAGTAAGGTAGAAGATTTCAAATAAATGAGCAAAAGGTTAAAGGAATTTAGATTTATTTTCAATGAGATTCGCAAATAAAGACACCAGGAAGGAAATCAAAAAGTCAGTAATAAATTCACTCTATTTAAATAGAAGTTGAATAAGAAACCAGGCAGCAAGGCAAAAGATTACTTCTGTCCTTTTCACTAATATTCTTTCCTTGACCCTTTCTGTGTTTTCCCTCTGCTGTTAAACAGCAATTCTCTATAGTACTGCTTTCAAGATAGTCATTGCCTTCAAGAAGCTTCAGGATATCCAAGTTTCTCCAAATTTTATTTAATCCCCTACTAATCATATTCAGTTTCAGAAAGACTCTGTCAGACCTGGATATGTATGATCATGGTAAAGTAGTTGTCTAACTTGAATGAAGCCCTGGGTTTAACCCCCAACATGGAGCAGGGGGGAATCTCCTCATGGTACTCTAAAAAACTATCCCTTTTTAAAAAAACAGCATCTTATCTCTTCACTGGTACATAGCTTATTAGATACACTTTTTCCAGGTCTTCAGACTGAGCATATTTGAGATAGTAAGAGTGAGGTACTGGTATATATTCAGCCTTTCAGTATTCTCCTTTATGATTGGTCTGTTTCATTAGAATGAACGGTTAAAAAATTTGGCATACTATATAGTTGTTTTCCATCCTATAAAATTGAATAATTTTGTATTAATCCATACCTGAATTTTAAAATCACAAATAAATTTAAAGTAAGGGGAAAAATAAATAAATGGAAGGGAAACTGATCAGATATAGTTTGCCATTTCACATAAGCAAAAGAGGCCCACGTGATATAAAGGAAGAATCCATTTATTAGTATGGGTTTCCATACATGCTGGGTTGGAGCTCAGAGATACAACATGGGGAAGAAGGAGGCAGAGAAACCTGAGATGGCATTTAATTTGTTCATTATTAAATATATGTTCAGCAATTGCCAAATGTGTAGCAAGTAACATGTGTGTATTCAGTTAACATCTCTCCAAAGATCCCAAGTATGTGAACTCTGAATCAAATCTGGAATCACCAACTTTGGTTTGAATCACATAAAATTTTTTAAATTGGGAATTTTTTAATGAAAAGCTCTAATATCTCAATTAAAAAGCCAGTGTTCAACCACGACACAAAATTCACTTCCAGTGAATTTAAAATGTTTAAGGAGACAGAAATGTTAACTACCTTGATTTTATCATTACATTACTATATAGATCTATCAAATTTTCACATCAAACTCCATAAGTTTGTACCACTGAAATAATAATTAATTTTTAGAATAAAATAAGCAGACATTCCTCTCCAATTCCCTGTCCTCACACTACTTATCTCCTTACCCATCCACCTCACATGTCCATAAGTCCATCTTACCTATTTTCTACCAAAAGTAGAGATTGATCCCCATCTGTCTGCTAACTGAACTGAGTCTTGTTATCATGAAATTCTGTGGCTTCATCAGTTCCAGCCAGGTCCATGAAGACTCTGCAGATTTCTATGCTTTCTATTTCGAGTTTTTCCTGCAAGTAAGCTTAGTATACATCTGAACAATGTGGACTGGTAAAGACAGTATGATCCCATAAATCTGTAGAAAAAGAAAATTCAGTCTTTATTTTCTTTCACAACTTATAAGTTCTTAAATATTATAAGAGCCCATTGTAATAAAACTACCTGATAGTCGCTTTTTGTGTAATGATAATTGAATATGAATTTCACAATGACACTAGAAGCTAGTTAGATATTAACAGTCTGACTTTGTAACTGATTAATTAGCATTCATTAGGTCACACAGTATATAAGAAATGGTAAAAAAAAAAACCAGGGCAACTAATTATAATTCTTCTGCATTTTTCTACATTAAAGAAAAATGAAATAAAAGTGGCAATGGTGAAGAAAAAGGAATTAATTGGAATAAAAAGAGTTAATTCATCAGGGAGTTGGGGGAGTTTGCTAAAATAGGATAAAGCAAAGATTCCATGATGATATTAAACTTACTATAATTGATAAATAGAAAAGTCTTTTGAATCATTCTTATTTGGATTAACTAATTTAGTAAGAGAACCTTGATAATGCCATCATAGGCAGTCCAAAGTATTAAACATGAAATCAAGAGACCTCTGTTTAAATCCTAGCTTCTGTTTAAATCACTTACTACATGTGTCAACTTAGGAAACTCTTTAACATTTCTGGATCTTAGTTCAGTCACCTGTAATATTAGAATAACAATATCATAAAATTATTTTTATGAATTATCTTTAAATTTATACAAAAGTAAATTTAAACTGTTATTAACTAGATTAGCAGCAGTAGTAGTAGCAGTAAGAATAAGGTAACTTTTCTCAAGTGCACACTAAACTCTTAGCAAAGTAGAGAGTACTTTGCCTGCATTGCTCCACTTTATATTCATCTGTAATCTGTGGGTACTTCTCTACATTGTCCCATTTTTATGTTCATATATAACTTTATTAACATTAAAGCCTCCATTTATAGAGTAGAAAAATGAAGCTTATAGTGACTTAGACCTAAAGTTAATGTCACATGCCCAGGGTCTGATAGACTAGGACTTTAAGTCAGAACTCACTGGTTCCAAAGTTTTTAATCATTACCCTGCCATACAATACTGACTATACTATTTTAGGTGGCTATGCATATAATCCCTTTGTGGTGGATTTCTTCCAGTACCTGGAACATAACAGGCATTCAGTAGGTGTCAGCTGAGTAAAGGGAAGAGGTGGAACCGCCAGAGTATAAAGCATTCAAAAAAAACAAAAAACAAAACAAAAAAACCTCTCAATCCCATTTGCTCAGGATTATAGAAAGGGGGGCAAAATGATCAGGTGTTCCTCCCTAGAGTCATCTATATATACTGACCTGTCTTTTTAATAATTAAAAATCATCTTAAGAAAGCACTAGTGATCTAATTTTATACTGATGTAGGATCTGAGGTGGGCATCATAATGAGAAGTATATCTTGGCTTTTGAGACCTGCCCAGCTAAAATATAGCATCCAGAGAGATTGAAAACCAAGGAAAATACTTACCTTCACAACATTTGTCAGTCTAACATGCTAAAAACCACTTTCTTGTCATGTCCTTTATCATCCATTTAAAGTCCTAGTATAAGGTGAGAGAGATGAATTCTTGGGGAAAAGAGAGGTCATGCTAGGACTCTGCAAGACACCAGGGTTTCATTGACCTATTAGAAGTAAAATCACTGTCAAAGCAGCCAAGACACAAAGCTGTGTTTTCTCTTGGCCAACACTGTTTATGGAGCCAAAGAGTGTGTAGAACTTATTTACCAAAATACAAAGTTAGGGCCAAGAAAACAAATTGGGATTTGCAAAACTGCCAGTGTCTTCCTTTGCTTCCTCTTTATATTGCTCTTTCTTCTTCAGCCTAAAAACTATTTTCAGAAATGCTGTTGAGCACCCAAATCATACCTTTATCTGCTTCTCTCCTTTTCCCCTCAGGGGGACAAAAATGCTATCCTGAATAGGTAATGGATAACAGGATAATATATGTCTAGTGCACCAAGCATTTCTATTTCAGCTAAGTTGATTTCGGGCACCTCACAGGTAAAAGCCCGTCTGCTGTACCCAAAGACCCAGGAGACATCAATCTGAGTGTCTGGGAGTTCTTTCTTCCTTTCCCAAATAGTTTATCATTGCAGGCAGCTTTTATATTAAGTGCCTGGGGAATTGTAACAAATCCATAAGCAACCCTACTTATTAATCCTGAAATAACAAGTAACTTTCAGTAACTCTGAAGTGTCCCCTGAAGGATGTGCCCCAAAGTGACCAATTACTGTAGAGTAGTAGGAGACCCTTGGGAGAAGGGAAATAAATTAGCTGAGGCATTCTTCATTCTTCTGCTTCTCCATTCTTCCTCTTAACTTTCACAATTTCTAGGTGAATAAATGTTTTGTTAAATGCTGTAATATTTAAGTGGTCTCTAGAATTTTATTAATTAAAATAGGGAAAGAATCATACACTGGGCACTGTTGGGGAAAATAAGAAGAAAATAACCAAAGTTTTTAAAAAGTCATACTTCCTAGTTATAATATCTTGAAGGGTTGTTGGTGGGGGGTGTTTGTTCATTTATATTTAATAAAAATGTATGTGGTATGTAATGATTCTTGACTGAATTTACACAAATTATATAATTTGGAAAAGTACTAAAATAAAGGTAGGTTGCAAGAATATATACATTTTCTGGTACATTTTTTAATTTTCCCATAAAAATTATCATATTTTTCAAAAACGTGGCAGGGGGGGGGAACCCCATAAAAGCAGAATGAAGATCAGTGGGAAGAGGAAGAGGATTAATGGGGAGAGAGCAGAGGGATGGGAAAAGAAAGAAACTGAAGAATAAAATTGACCAAATTATGCTATGTACATATATGAACATACATAGTGAATTGCATATTTGTGTATATTTATAAAGCATCAATTTTAAAAACGATACATAAATAGAAGGAAAACCAGTAAGGAAGAGGAATATGTGAGGGAGGATGGGAGGAAAAGAAAAAGTACTGGGGACTGAAATTATATCCCATGTACATATGATTATGTCAAAATGAACTCCACTATTATGTATAACATAATACACTAATGAAAACTTTTTTTAATTACCATATTTTTTATTTCCTTACAACCAGTCCCTCTGAATTAAGGCTAGGGAAATAATATTCATGAACCATGTGCATGCCTAGTCGTTTAGAAATAAATCGAATTCAGTCAAATAATATTTATCGTTTTAAAATGCCAAGCTACCAAGGAGGGCAAGATAGCGGATTAGAGTGAGGCAGGATTTCTCCTAGCTCGACTACCCAGAACTCAGGCAGCAGGAAAACTGTTCCTCCCTGAGGCTTAAAGTAAAAAATCCTTAGCCAAACCAGAAATTGTTGGACTCATTAAACAGATCTGAAAATATATGTTGCCCTGAATTTCTCAATCGTCCACGGAGAGAGCCAATCCAGGAACCATCTTGGGACAATGTCTGGTGCCAAGAGGGACTAGAAACCCAGATCCGTGAGTTCGCAGCTAGGTCCCTGGTAAACCTATCTGAGCCTAGCAAAAACAACTGACTCTAACAAGCTCGTGGGAAATTAGAAACTGACAGGATTTCACTAAGGGGACCTGAGATGGAGAGGCTAGACAGAACCCAGCTCTCCCCAGCCCTGAGTCCTGCCATCAGGAAGTTCAAAGTGTGGGTGTAAGGGCACTTGGCTCTCAACTTGCCTGGTCCACCAGTCCCAGAGACCAGCTGGTCTGGCACCCAGTGGGTCCTGGGCACCATCCCCAATCTAGCACCCACCAGGACCCTGGATCTCCAGCTCCCACTGAAGTGGGCACCAGTCTAGCAACCAAACACTAGCCACCAGTCCCCCAATTCCCTGGCCCCCAACCTGGCCCACCACACTGCCTACTAGGCCCACAACTCCACCACTGGCCCATATCCCAGCCTGTCAGTCCTCTACTTTGCCTCAAGGACTGCCAGGCCCAGCTTCACCATTAGGATGCAAGGCCCATCAGCCCGCCTGATCCACCTGGTGCAGGCCAGCTAGGCCCACCAGACATAACGAGTCACTTCACTACCCAGCTGCAGCCCAGCATCCTTGACCCACCACTTCGCAGCCAAGCCTGCCTGACCCAGCTGGCCCGGCCTGCTGCTTTGTCACCTAGCTGCAGCCCAGCTTGCCTTAGCCATGTCACTGCCAGGCCCACCTGTCCCAGCCAGAGGCTTCAACACCCTGCCCTTAGCCCACCAGCCTACACCAATCTCCCAAGAATGTAAGTTGAGAAATCTTAAACCCCAACCTTCAACTCAGTGAATAACACAATTTTAAAAAAAACAGGACTCAACAGCCCACAGCCCATACTTCTTCATAACTCAAAAAGAAATGAAACAAAAATCAGCTGAGCACGAACAGGGAACACATATGCTTACTGACTGTTTTGTGCACCATAGTGGAAATTGTTAACATTTCAGACTCCTATACATATGCATATTTGTTTCTCTCTCCTTATTTCTAGCCTTTGTTTTTTGTTTGTTTGTTTTTTACCTTTATTTTATTTCTTTATTTTTTAATTGATTTTTTAAGAATAAATGACAGCAGAATACATTACAATTCTTATTACATGTATACAGCACAATTTTTCATCTCTAATTGTATATAAGGTATGTTGTCACCAATTCGTGTCTTCATATATGTACTTTGGATGATGATGTTTATCACATTCTACCATCCTTGCTAATCCCCTGGCCGCTCCCTTTCCCTCCCAGCCCTCTGTCCTATCTAGAATTCATCAATTCCTCCCATGCTCCCCCTCCCTACCTCACTATGAGTCAGCCTCCTTATATCAGAAAAAAAATTTGGCATTTGTTTTTTGGGGGATTGGCTAATTTCACTCAGCATTATCTTCTCCAACACCATCCATTTACCTACAAATGCCATGATTTTGTTCTCTTCTATTGCTAAGTAAAATTCCATTGTGTATATATGGCACATTTTTTTTATCCACTCATCCACTGAAGGGCATCTAGGTTGGCTCCACAGTTTAGCTATTGTGAATTGTGCTGCTATAAACATTGATGTGGCTGTGTCCCTGAAGTATGCTATTTTTAAGTTTTTTGGGTATAGACCGAGGAGAGGGATAGCTGGGTCAAATAATGGTTGGGATAGATATACTTAGCACATTGGTTCCCAGATTTCCAAGGAATTGCCATACTGCTTTCCATATTGGCTGCACCAATTTGCAGCCCCTTCAGCAATGTATGAGTGTGCCTTTTTCCCCACATCCTCACCAACACTTATTGTTGTTTGTCTTCATAATAGCTGCCATTCTGACTGGAATGAGATGATACCTTACAGTAGTTTTGACTTGCATTTCTCTAATTGCTAGAGATGATGAACATTTTTTCATATATTTGTTGATTGATTGTATATCAATCAGATATAGATTCTCAGAATAGATATCCTATTCTGAGAAGTGTCTGTTCAGATTTTTAGCCCATTTGTTGATTGGGTTATTTGTTTTTTTGGTGCTTAGCTTTTTGAGTTCTTAAATATCCTAGAGATTAGTGCTCTATCTGATGTGTGAGGAGTAAAAATTTGCTCCCTGGATGTAGGCTCTCTGTTCACTTCACAGATTGTTTCTTTTGCTGAGAAGAAACTTTTTAGTTTGATTCCATCCCATTTATTGATTTTTGGTTTTAATTCTTGCGCTATAGGAGTCTTATTAAGGAAGTTGGGGCCTAATCCCACATGACGAAAATTAGGACCTACTTTTTCTTTTATTAGATACAGAGTCTCTGGTTTAATTCCTAGGTCTTTGATCTACTTTGAGTTGTATTTTATGCATGGTGAGAGATGGGGGTTCAGGATATACATGGTTAAAATATTCGGTGAACTCAAGGAAGATATAAGAGAGCAAATACAAGCAGTGAAAGATCACTTCGACAAGGAGCTACATAAACAAATACAAGAAGCAAAAGATCACCTCAACAGGGAGATAGAGGTTGTTTGTTTGTTTTTGAGGTGTTGTTTTCCCATGCTCTGTATTTTGCGTGTTAGGGTTCTTGGTTAACACATTTTGATTTTGTTTTGTATAGTCTTTGCCACTGCACAATCTGCATTGTCTTCTTTTGCTAACAGCAAGATTCCATTCTCTCTCTCCACCTTTATATTCTTCTATTTTTCCCCTTTCTCATCATCAACATTTCCTGTTACCACTGCATCTTCTCTATTCATGCTTTGAAATTACAATTTTCCACACTCCTATCTCTTCTTTCCTCATACTCAACTGTATCCTTAAAACCTCTTAATACTAATTGATGTATATAACATCTGCTCCTACCACCAATGTCAAAGCAATAATTAATATGGCAGAAGTCATAGACAACACCTATTGTTTGATTTTAAGACCAGACATAATTCATGATTCTTTACTGTTTTTACTGATAGAAATTGCTAATCCTACTATTTCTGAATTTTGTACAAACTAACACTGTAGATACCCAAATAGGAACTAAGTACCTAGTCTACTGCTATATATTGTTTGCATAGATTGTTGCTATCATTGGGGACCCCTCCCCCAATCTGTGAGGTACTAGTACCTTAGAGGTACACTCACAACCTCACCACTCACTTCTTCCTCTAGGCCTATAATTAGAAGCCAGTCTAAGCAGACCCCTAGAGATGAGATACAATGTGACCCACATAAAGGTGCATTACTCTCCAAGGGAACTTCTTGAGTTTTCTAATTCACACAAACAGAGGTCTGAGGAACATGTGTGGGAACTGATTTTAAGGGCGTGGGATAATGATGAATGGAACATAAAATTTGACATGGCTAAATTTATTTGGCCCCTTAAGCAGAGATTCTAGATTTACTGTAGCTGTTTACACGATACTAATTGTTTAGATGGTTGGTTGAGTATGGGTCAAAAGATGGCCTACTCTGGGTAAGCTGGAAATACCTGACCTCCCTTGGCTTACTGTTGATGAAGGGACTCAAAGCTCAGAGAAATTGGAATGCTGGAGTGGATATGCCATGTCTGACCTTCACCTCTACACTGAGAGGATCCAGAAGATATACCCTTCACCAAGACTATTCGAAACTTGTAAGGGGGACACCAGCATTTTGAAGAGCTTTTTCATTGTTCTTTTTTGTATAACAGACCTCATTATAGGAACTGCAGTTGATCAATTGGGAGACTTAAATGCAATGGGAATAATTGAATCCCAGGGAGGGGGAAGCCTAGTGGCAGCACTCAATCTCCAAAAAGCTTTGATGTTAATCATTCTCCCATCCTTCCTCAAAGGAACCTAGGCCTTTTACCCCCACTGTGCATTGGGAGAAACACAATAATCACACCTTCGGGATATTACTAGACACTCTCTTTGAACTGATGCTGGTTCTGGGAGATGCAAAACTTCATTGGGGTCCTCCAGTAAAAGTAAGGGATTAAGGGAGTGAGGTGATCCATAGAGTTTTAGCCAAGGTCTGACTCATAGTTGGTCTCCAATCTCATCCTGTGGTTATTTACCTAGACCCAGAATGCATAATTGGGATAGATATACTTAGCACTTGTCAAAAACCCCACATTGGTTCCCTAAGCTGTGGAATGAGGGCTATTATGCTGGAAAAGACAAAATGGAAGCCACTATAGTTGCCTATACCTGGGAAAATAATAAATCAAAAACAAAATACTGTAACCCTGCAGGAATTGCAGAAATTAGTGCCACCATCAGGAGATGAATTATGCAGGGGTGGTAATTCCTGCCATATCCCCATTTCATTCTACTATTTGGCCGATACAGAAAATGGATGGGTCTTAGAGAGTGATGGTTGACTATCATAAGCTTGATCAGGTTGTTACTTCAATTGTAGTTGCTATACCAGATGTAAAACCACATCTTGCTTGAACAGATTAGCACATCTTCTGGTACCTGGTATACAGCTATTGATGTAGCAAATGCTTTCTTCTCCATCCCTCTTAGTAAAGACCACCAGAAACAATCTGTTTTCAGCTGTCAAAGCCAGCAATATACCTTCACTTGTCCTTCCTCAGGGGTATATCAACTCTCCAGCCCTGTATCATAACTTAGTTTATGGAGATCTTGACTTTCTCTTCCACAAGGTATCAAATTGGTCCATTATATTGATGACTTTATGTTGATTGAAATAACTGAACCAGAGGTAGCAACCATTTTGGACTTGCTAGTGAAGCATTTGCACATAAAGGATGGGAAATAAACCCACTAAAATTCAAGGTCCTTCAACCTCAGTAAAATTTCTATGAGTCCAATGGTGTGGGGCCTGACAAGATGACCCTTCTAAGGTAAAGGATAAGTTGTTGCATCTGGCCCCTCCTACAAACAAGAAAGAAGCACAATGTCTAGTGGGCACACTTGAATTTTGGAGGCATCACATTCCTCACTGGAGTGTCTTACTGTGGTCTATCTACTGAATAAGTTGAAAAGCTATTTGTTTTGAGTCAGGCCCAGAAGAAGGTAAGGCTGTGCAACAGGTCTGGGCTGTTGTTCAGACTGTTCTGCCCCTTGGGCCATATGACCTGCAGACCCAGTGGTACTGGGGTGTCAATGGCAGAATAGAGCTGCTGGAGCCTTTGGCAGGGCCCTATAGATGAATCACAGAGGAGGCCATTGGGATTTTCAAGCAAGGTCCTTTCATTATTTGCAAAAAACTAATCTCCTATTGAGAAATAGGTCTTGGCCTGCTCTGGACCCTAGTGGAAGCTGAATGCTTAACCATGGGCCACCAAGTTACTATGTGCCCATCAGAAACTGGGTTTTATCTGACCCACCAAAGTGGTACATATGTAATTGGGCCTAGCAGGTCCTGAAGGCATGGGTAGGTTGCATAAAGAAGTGATCCAAATTGCCCATGGTTCCTGCTCCTACTACAAGCATGAACATACGACATCATGTGATATACCTTAATGATCAATTGACAAAGGAAGAGAAGACTAGGGCCTGGTTTACAGTGGTTCTGCACAATACATATCACTCAAAAGTGGACAGTTGCAAAACTATAGCCCCATTCTGAGACAACACTGAAGGACAGTTGTGGCAGGAAGTCCTCACAATGGGCAGAACTTCAGGCAGTAGATCTGATTGTGCATTTTGCTTGGTAGGAAAAATTGGCAGATTCATGGGCTGAAGACAATGGTTTAGATGAATGGTTAGGAACCTTAAAAGAACAAATTGAAAAAAGACATCTATTGTAGAAATATGTAGATAAACCTCTCTGAATGAGCAAAAGATGTAAATATATTTGTGCCCCGTGTAAATGTTCACCAAAAATGACATTAAACTGATGCCTCAACTCGGATCAACAACCATCTACAGAACAAGTATTTAAACTTCACATTATTCATCTCCCAGCTTTGGTTGAGCTGATACTAACTTAGCCTCCAATATCTTGCCTTTTGCTTTAGACTTCTCTGTGTAAACTTTGCTTTGTCAAAAGCTCCTCAGTATTTCACACCCATTTTCTGTTTTGTCTCATGTCTTCTTGTTGCTCAGCTTTTCATGCAGTCAGAAGCCACAGTGACACTTTGTCTTTTCCAGCTGGCATATAAATTTACATTCTCTCTTGCTTTTTGTGACATCTTTTTAATTTTGAGTAAGACCACTACAGAGGCAAAGAGACTATCTCCACTGTTGTGGATGTTATCTTATGGTATATACCTGACTCTCTTCAGGAATGGACATTATACCACCTTCTTTTAATGGCTATCTCCAGAATTTGAAGGGTAATTAGTTCACCTGATTACAAATTGCCTCACTGGCACTGGGTAGTTTAAGATATCTCATTGCTAATAAGGTGTCCTTCCCATACATCCTATTTTAAATCGGGAACCAGGAGAAGTCTCTGTTGTTCCTGTGATCTTTGTGTAGCACGCCTCTATCTACAAGTTTCACAACTCATAGCTTATTTGTTGAACCTTGTGTTTCTCAGCCTTGTAAGAAACATCTTTAACAACTTCATGCCAGTTAGTTGATATTCCTTTCTTCTTCTTTGTATATATATGTGACAGGAAGTGTATTTTAAAATATACTAAAGTTAGTTAGTTAAACTGGTTAATTTAAGATATCTCATAGCTAATAAGACTTTTCTGAGCTGGTATTCTTCTCTTTACCAAAACTGTTGTTTTTGACTTGCTATATATAGTGACTGTAGAGTGACTCTCCATGGACACTATGTCCCCTCACATTTATTATTCAAAGGGAATGTGAACAATACTATGAT
>NW_025999871.1:161777-193287 GCF_001458135.2 Marmota marmota marmota
CCCCCAAAAAAACAAACATTGAATGTGAAAGCATGTTGATGCTAACACACAACAAGGGGGAGGAAAGAATAGAAGTTTAGTAGATTAGACAAAAGGGAATGAAGAGAAAGGAGGGAGGATAGGAATAGGAAAGACAGTGGAATGAGTCAGACATGAATTTCCTATGTTCATATATGAACACACCACCAGTGAAACTTCACATCATATTACAACCACAAGAATGGGATCCTAATTAGAGTAAGTTATGCTCAATGTATGTATAATATGTCAAAATACACTCCCCTGTCACATATATCTACAAAGAAGAAGAAAAGAATATAAACTAATTGGCATAAAGTTGTTAAAGATGATTTTTACAAGGCTGAGAAACACAAAGTTCAACAAATAAGCTATGAGTTGTGAAAATTGTAGACAGAGGCATGCTGCACAATGATCACAGGAACCACTTCTGCTGGTTCCAGATTTAAAATAGGATCTATGGGAAGGACACTTTCATATATTTATCTCTTGGATGTCAGCACTACTGAGGAATGCCTATGGTATTGACAGTCTCTTCCCTTTTTTGTTTTACATATGGGAAATCAACTGTTGATATCTGCCATCACCCACTTGGAGTGCATCCTGAGAAAGTGGGACTATTTTGGCCCAGACACCCTTAAGAAGAATAGATTAATTTTCTTTTGCAATGTTGCATGGCCTCAATGTGAATTAGGAGAGGGAGATATGTCTCATCAATGGGAGTTTAAACTATAATAATCTTTTCCAACTAGATTCATTTTTCAAAAGGGAGGGGGAAATGGTGAAAAGTTCCCTACGTATAAGACTTTTGCCTCTCATTCTCAAAACAGCAGCTTTTCTTGCTCATTAGCTGCCTGCCTGATATCTCTCTGCAAGTAAGCTGCATGAGCAAGGGCTCAATGAGTTTGAGGCCAGAAAAGGAAAAAAGTTTCACTGTTAAATCCAAGACTGTTTTTTCCTTTCTTGTACCCTGGAATTCTGTTCTTTCAGTAAGTTTCTCCATAAATGGTTTTCTCTTGTCTCCAAATGGACTCAGGAAATAAAAATGAAAAGATCCCATATGTACAAGTTTTCTTTTTCTTGAAAACCTTTTCCTGAGGACTTCATGGGCTCTCACATTCTCTAAATGTGAAAGTTGTGTTGACTCTAGTCAAATCAAAAAGTGCACTCTTGTTCTGATAAAAGTGTTCCATGTGCTTCATTACTAGAATAATTAGAGCTATGCCATCTCTTTTCCATGTCTTTATCTTTTTCTATGCTTAAGCTTTTTCTGGTGAATTCACCTTTGTCCTGCACCCGTTTTATTTTGTCCAACTGAAGTTTCTAGCCTTCTGTTTTTCTTTCTGCTGTTTTTATTCAGAGGTTATTCAAGGGTTAATGCTCAAATATACTGGAAAAGGAATGACATCTTCTCCTTTGAAGAGTTCTAAGCAGGTAGAAAAATCAATGGCCTTCCCCCATAGAGTAGGCAGCTCAACCTTAGATTTCAGCATCCACCATGGCTGACAGTTTTTACTCTACATGTTCCCAACTGTATGGGACCTTCCTATGTCTAAGTCATACTGCAGCTCTGTTTTAATTTCTAAAGGGTTAAATCTACCAGTCTGTACAATAAACATCTGCAGCTCTTTTGTCTCCTAACTGTGGGAGTCTAATACCTGGAAAAAAGCTATAAAGTCTTTGTTTCCTGTTGATTTTTATGTCTATATGTGCACACCTGTGTGTTGTATGTTGTGTCTACCTATGTGCTTTTGTCTATATTCATATACATAATACCAAAATTGGCATATAAATAAATGAGTTGCTCATAGATAAAGAAGGAAGAATCCAAATGCCTTTTAGTTTATGCAACTTAAAATGGTTAAATACATAACAAAGATGTCTCTAAAACTATTAACATACACAGTTTTTCTTTCCAGATGATTAGTCAATTAAAAGATTGCTTTCTATAATTTTATAGAAATTTAATTTAGTATGTAAATTTAAAATGTAATGTCCATTGCTGTTAGAATTTTTCTTCAATAGAAAAAAAGATTATTTAAAATGTTAACTAGAATAGGTTTTCATGGGTAACCTAAGTTAAAAATGGGTAAATTAAATTTAACATAAATTGGACAAACATTTATAAATGTGTTTGTAGAGAAGACATCTGATTAATTTTCAAAGTTAAAATATTCAATTATCAACAGCTAAATACAAATTCAAGTACTTTTTGAATTCTATAAGACAGAGTATACTTTGGCTTATTAAATATGTTTTATAAATTGTTCATAAATGGAAAGATATTTTAAGATTGATTTGTTTCTGGATCTTCACTAAAAGCAAGATGATTAAGGATAAAATTCTACTAATATATGCTTTTCTACATGAAAGAAACAAAAAGAAACCAAGATAGTTTTGATAAGAAAATTATAAGAAAAGCATAAAATATTTTATTTCATTGAGAAATTTGAATAATTTTATATATATTCATAAATTTTTAAGGATTCTTTCAAAATGTAAACTTAAAATTTCAGCAACTTATAAAGAGATGTAAGAAATGTATAGGTATGGAAATATTTGGGGAGAAGAAAAGGGAAAGGGAATGTTTCTGGATAAGGAAGTTTCTTTCAGGGTAAAGTTCAAGATGAAAGAGAGGACAAAATGAAGGATGTAAATGATTCTTAGAATACCTAAGTTATTTACAAAAGTTTTGTGAAAGGCAAATCTCAAGAGTTTGTGTGTGGGTAAGTTGGCTATAACCAGCACAATTAAAGTTATTTAAGAGTTTTTCTAGTGTCAATTTTTAATGCATTAATATGAAATACAATTTAATTCTCTATGTTTAAAAACAACAATCATTCCTTAAAATATTGATCTGCTCATATTCTAACAGGGTTCGCTTTATGCTTTCAATGTAACACTTGGTTCTCTGCCCCTGTGACTTATTTCAAAACTGACTTGTTTTCTTTTCTTCTCTCTTCTCCAACTCTACATCCCTAACCTTTTCAGAAGATCAAAAAATAAAAAGCAGCTATCTCATAAACTTACAAATAAATTACTATCCTGGACAGAGAAAAACTGAAACGTAGCCATTAATTCATGTTTATAAAGGGCTACTGTTGCCCTGATAGTTAATCACCTATGTTTCTTCTTTGCTGACAAAGAAAAAAATTTTCTTTTTCCTTATTCTCAAAATCTTGTTTTCATTATTGGATTGCTATCAGGGTCAAAGCAAAGACCAAGTTTTTAGTAACATCACCTATTAAGATCATTTCTGTGGCTATTACATTTACAAATCAATTATGGTTTTGCTCTTATTAATTTGATTTGATAACTATTACCTGTTAGTATTTTATAGAAGTACTACTTCTAACAAACTAACCTGAGTTAAGACAATAAGACATCACCTCCAGGACAGATGGGATACAATGCTGACTTCCAGTACAGATGTTAACCCATTACTTCCATTTCAAGAATGGTGGAACTGGCCTGCTAGATGTTTAAAACCAAAACTTCAAGACTAAAGCCAAGGAAGTAAAAAGGTAAAGGGAAAAAAATCAGTCAATACTTTGGCCCTTGCCCTCTAAAGTCAGCCAGAACTCAGGGAATAACTGGAAATCTCTAAGCATCCTCCAACACTGGTAAGTCACCTGACCACCCAATCAGAGTGATCATGAAAATCCAAGAGAACAGGAAGAAAATCAGTTTATATTCTGCAAAGAAGAGAGTCATTGGAAAGGGAAATGTCCCTGATGCTTCCAGGGGAGCCCAAATGTGGTCAGAAAGATGCTGACCCATCCTAGCAGATGGCGCAACTGGTAGGAGAAAGTTAAAGGAGCCACGAGGCTTCTTGCAAGTTCCTGATAAATCTCAACTGACTATCAGGTAGAAAATTTTGATTTTCACCAAATTGGTCTTAAGCACCTGGCAGGAGAATATAACAAAAACACAATCAAACATAAACATTTAAAATGAAAATGATTCTTTTAATTTGATGTGAGATGTACACTTGTAGTCAGTCCTTCCAAAGTAAAACTGGTAGGCTATAAAGACAGGGTTCTTATACAGGATTGCCTAATAATTATCACAAAAGACTCTGCCAGAGTCATAAGTATTTTCTGAGTCAATATAAGACATACAAATTTTTCCAAACAGTAACTCAAACTGTTTTTTGCTGGCATGGTCATTTAGCTTCACTTTGTATCCCACAAATTAGTCCAGAGCATGTAATCTGGCATGTGGAAGATTTGACCAATTATAACCCAAAAGCTTGCCATGGCACTGATAAAGGTGTTTCTCTCCTCAACCCAGAGGTAGCACTCATAAGGAAAGCTGTTTCAGAAAACTGAATGTCCTTGAGCCAGGCATGGTAGTCCACAACTGTAATCCCTGCAGCTCCAGAGGCTGAGGTAGGAAGATCACGAGTTCAAAGCCAGCCTCAGCAATGGCTAAGTGCTAAGCAACTCAGTGAGACCCTGTTTCTAAATAAAGTACAAAATAGGGCTGGAGATGTGATTCAGTGGTCAAATGCCCCTCGGTTCAATCCCTGGTACCAAAAAAAAGAAAAAAGAAACAGGAAAGAAAGAAAAGAAATTGATTGGCCTTGGGTATTCTAAATGCAATGGGCTCAATTACATGGACTTCTACTCACCAAGGATGACCTGGCTATAGCCACTGCTGAGTGCCTGATTTGCCAGCAGCAGAGACCAACCCAAAGCCCCCAGGAGATCAGCCAGTAACGTAGTGGCAGGTTGATTATACTAGACCACTTCCATCATGGAAGGGGCAGCATGTTGTCCTTACAGGAAGAGACACTTAACCTGGGTATAGATTTGCCTTCCATGCACATAATGCTTCATTCAAAACCACCATCCATGGTTACAGAATGCCTTATCCTAAAGTACATGTATTCTTTTATCCTAAAATTGTCTGTTTACATATTTATGTATTCACCTATCTATATATTTTACATGTTATCTATATTTCTTTGTGCAAAAAATAAACTTCTCTTTATTTGTGCTTGTGTGTTAATGTGTATGTGTGTGTGTGTGTGTGTGTATTAAAGTTTTTTCTTACACATTGGTGAAGCACCTCACACAGGAAGTAGTCTCTACACATTTATGTGAATAAATTTATATTATGAGTATGTGTGTGTATGTGTGTGCATATAAATGTGTTTTACGTCTTAAACATCAGGTCCTCACAAGAGGGGGCCTAATTTGGCTGCACTCATCCAAAAACCTGGGGAAAGAGGGCTCAATACTCCATCTCTGACATGCTTCTTTTTTTCTGCGACCTCTTTCCCTGTTCACAAGGCATCATTGAAACATTCCCCTCTTGGATTTTCCTCCAAGTAGAAAGGTCTCAGGCACCTGGCTCCCCAGGCATGCAGACATTACTCACACCTGACATATTTAGGATATAGATCCAGTTAGAGCTGACAAAAACTGACATGCTCAGGTATGTGTGGCCTTCTGTTTCTGGAGTCATTTCCTTAGCCTTTAGAATTCTCCAAGGACTCTCACTCAGTTCAGTCCTTCTTGACAATGCCCAGGGCCATATTACCCCAACTGTTTTACTATTTTTGCAGATGTCAATTCATCTTCATCTCCTGGGAGATCCCCACTCCAAACACAAATACCTGGACTTTACTGTATGTGCCCCTATTGCGTGTTCTTTAAGAAGTGAACTCACTTCTTCCACAGTTGCAAGAAAAGAACCAGCTCCCAATTAGGGTGATGGCATTTTGGCTAGGTTTGTGAAAAGGGAAGTTCCCTGCTGTTTCCCATAAGCCAAAGGCTGGAAATAACTGACAGCCAGGAAATTCCTTGGCTGTTATGTTCAAAGCACTGCAAACAGTTGAGAATGGTGCCCATTAGCCCAAGCATAAACGCAAGTTTGTGTGTGTGTATGAGATAATATGTGTTTCATTTTGTTATGTTTATATTTAGCATATATTTAGGTATGTGTATTCTTATGTATACACCTATACATATTATCAGATCACTGTATTTAATTATAGATATTATATGTATTCCTATATGCATATGTACATATGAGCATTTGTCTTCAACAATGCTGAAGCACATCACACTGTAAGCCTACATATTTATATGAATAAACTTCAATATTTTACTGATAAACACATTAATATTTCTGTGTATGTATTTATATATTACATATTCCTAGAAATATATTTATGAGTATATTTTTAGCACATGTGCATACATATACAAATATTTTTCAAACTAGGCTCTTACTACCTGCAGTGACCACTTATTCCTATAATTGAGTATCCAAAAGATGTTTTAAAATCTTACCGCACTCCTGGTCCAAGAACCCTACCTTGACCTATTGCTTCTGGCATTCCCTTTCCTCTACTGAGGGCCAACTTATCCCAATCACATTGCTATCATAGCCACGGAAAAATAAGGGCTAAACACAGCTAATCTGGGAGAGAGGCCCTTATCCCAATCACATTGCTATCATAGCCACGGAAAAATAAGGGCTAAAACACAGCTAATCTGGGAGAGAGGCCCTTACCTGGGAGAGAGGCCCATTCCAACCACCAACACCTGGATTCTATTGCATGCACTTCCACAGGGTTTCAAAACAAGTGCCCTCATCCTGTTTAAATGTTTTAAGAAAACAAGTTCCACTGAAGATAATAGCACTTCAGCTAGATTTGTCCAAAGGATACTTCCCAGCTGCTTCCCTTCAGCTAACATCCACAAGGAATTGGCAGTCAGTAAATTCATTGGCTTTGAAGCTTCCAGCATTGCCAGTAGATTAGGAGAGTGCCATTAGACCAAGCATACTTGCATAATACCATTTGTTTCATTGCACTGGGTTTGTTTATTTATTTAGAGATGAGGTATTGCTCTGTTGTCCAGACTGGCCTCAAACGCCTAGGCTCAAGTGATCCTCCTATCTCAGTCTCTCTAGTAGCTGGAACTATAAACACACACCATTGCACCTGGATACGTGTGAATTTTTTACACGTATATTTATGTATATTCTATCTATATTTATCTATGTAATTATCTATATGTAAATTAAAATTTACATAGATAGAATATACTTAATATACATAATATGCATTTGTTTGTATTTGTGCATATATATCTTTTCTTCATCAATGTCTGGTATGACTCCCAAATCTGCCATATGCAGGTACAAAATAAATATAAATATTATAAATTCCTACATTTTATATATATACATTGATATGTTTCTGTATAAATTTAAGTGTGTTATGTATTTTTCTCAATGTATTTATGAATGGTTTCTGTGTGTGCGCTTATACAAATGCTTATAAAACAGGGCTATTACTGGCTTAGGTAGCCATCTAAGACTGAGTCTAACACTAACTAAAACAGATGACTCAAAATCTCCCACAGCTGCTGATCCAAAATCTCCAAACACTTGCATTGCCTCTTTGTGCTCTCTTTGCTCCTAATTTGGACATGTGCATTTCAAATCCACAATTGACTGGGTCTTTCAGAGAAGATTTCCTCCGCAGCCTAGTCCTAATTTGACTACACACTATCCAACCACCATCCACTGTATCTAATCTGCTTCTTTTTCTCTGATACATGATTACCTGGTCCGATTGGGTTATTAAGCTAGTTCTCTCTCCTGGGTTTCCTCCTCAAGTAGATGGTCCTCATATACCTTGTTCCCCAGGTGTTTTCTATGCAGGTATTATTCCTGTCCAGGAGCCTTCTAGATTTCATTAGAACTGAACAAAATTGGCTTGTGCCAAAATACGTAGTCTTCAGCTTCTGAGGTCATTTCTTTAGTTCTCAGAATTCTCCAACAGCTCTCAGTTCAATCCAATCCTTCTTAGCCAATCCCTTTAGGCCATCCAGTTCCAAGCATATTACCACTGCTGCCACAGCAAAATGAGTGCTGGTGCAAAGCCACTCTTCCTCACTTGGGAGAGACTCATTCCAACCATTGCTTCAGTGTAAATGCAGTTTTGTGTGTATGTACGTATGAGATAGGATATTTTTTGTTTTTCAGGATTTTTAAATATATTTATCTATATATATTCTTATTTGTCTATGTATATTCTTATTTATATGTCTATAAATTTTGTTTATTTGTGATTGTGTATGTGTGTGTGTGTATAATTTGTTAAGGTTTGGAAGTGAGGAGTCCCTCAAAAGCTCATGTGTGAAACAATGCAAGAGGTTTAGAGGAGAAATGATTGGGTTATGGGGGTCTTAACCCAATCAGTAAATTAATCCCCTGATGGGATTAACTGGGTGATAATTTAAGGTGGGTAGGGTGTAGCTGGAGAAGGTAGGTCATTGGGGGCATACTTTTGGGGCATATATTTTGCATTTGGGGGTAGAGTCTCTCTCTGCTTTCTGATCATCATGTGAGCTTCTTCCTTCTGCCACACTCTTCCACCATGATGTTCTGCCTCACCTCAAGCTCTGAGGACTAGAGCTGGCCATGGACTGAGACTTCTGAAACGGTGAGCCCTCAAATAAACTTTTCCTCCTTAAAATTGTTCTTGTCAGTTCTTTTAGTCACAGAGTGAAAAGCTGAAAGTATTCCTTTCAGTGTCTAGGGAAAAACCCCACATTGTCAGGGACACCTACATATTTATATGAATAAATATCTTACATGTTAACATGTTTATGTGTATATTTAACTGTGTTACAAATCCCTCCCTATATATTCATGAATATATTTTTGTATGCAACATATATATATTTTTTTTTCAATGAAGAAAACTACTATCTGAGGTGGCCATTTATTCCTCAGAGTACAATTGACTCCCCAAGAGATGTCTTGATATCCCATAGAGTTCCTGGTCTAAGGTTCCCACTCTGGACCGATTGTCACTTGTTGTTCCTTTAGCTTAGCTCTTGCTTTGTACAAGTGCATATATAATCCCCTACCCAATAGGTCTTTAAGATCATGTTTGCCCTGCAAGGTTGCCCCTAAGTTAGATTATGTATATCATCAAACCCACAAAGTAGAATCTTTTCACTGATTCTGACTTTCCTACATTTGTCTGCAACCTCTGTGGTTGTCAGAAGAGGTTATCAAAACATTGCCCTGCCTTGGGTTCTCCAACAGGCAGAAGGGCCTTAGGATCTGGCTCCCTGGGTATTTCCAGTCCAAGCATTAATCAGAACTGACTAGAAGGGCTGTAAATCCAATCAGAGTGGGCCTAAAGGGGCTTGCTTTGAACTGTATGAGCTGAAGGAAATAGCACTCAGGTCCTAAGGTTATTCTCACTACAGCCCTGGGTTCAGTCTGTTTCTACTTTACAAATTCCTTTAAGGAGGGCCAGAATGTACTAACATATTGCTATCACGGCTATAGTCACCAGAAGGGTGAGGCCTAGCAGATCTTCCTTACCTGTGATAAGAGAAATGGAGTAAACTAAAAGGCCAGAGAACGGAGGGAGGGAAGAGATAAGAGAAGGCCGATTTAACTCAGCATTTCAAGCTAAGTCAACAAAGAAAAAAACTGCTCCACATTCCTTGCATGTATGCTGAAGATTACCCAACAAGGCCACATCACATTCTGCTTTTGAAACCAACAAACCAAGAAGTAGCAAAACCTTCTCTTTATGGACTAACCTCCTATCCCAGCACTCTCCTGCTTTGTCATCCCACCCCTCTTATCTATAGCCAATGTAAGCTCAGTGTAAATGATTTATTTCTTCTCCCTGGATTTTCATGATAAAACACCCTGGCCCCTTAAGTCTGGTGGACATTTTTCCCCTGGCTCTCTGGCCATGCTGCTGGTGGCTTAGGGAATTTGTCCCAGGATCAGTTCTTCATCTTCTGGAGCATCTATACGGCTCAACAAACACTTTATTTTCAGAGACCTCTTAGTCTCAAGATTTGATCTAACCTTATTGGTGCAGCATTGGGATCCAGCCTTCTGAAGAATCAGGAAGAAAGATATTTTTCCTTGGGTCCAAATACGACATCAAGAATCACTTTGAGACTACCAGAGGTAAGGTGAGTGCCTTTCCAGGAGGCTTTTGAAGTCTTAGAACTAAGGTTCCACATTTGAAATATACCAATTTAATAGGCTGTCCCTGGGTTTCTGCTGTTGAGGTCTTCAGTGGCGGTGGGAACTTTGCAACAGAGTTGTCATCTGTGCAGAGTTGCCAAACTGGAGCTGGTGAGTTATTGGAGGATGCTCCTCTATCTGGTATTATGATTTGTTGAGTTATTGTGGAAATTCCCCTAGACGTGGTATTATGATTTGTTGAGTTATTCTCATAATATATCTGATATTATGATTTGTTGAATTTGTTTAACAATTTGCTTGACCTGTTTCTTTCCAGCTGTGTAGTGTCTGCTTTAAATACTTTTAGCCCACAGTGACATCTTCTGGCCATTCATGTAATTACAATTTGGTTTGGATTTGGCATTATTCTGACTGATCAAAGCCATTAGCTATTTTACTATTAAATGAGGATGAATGAAAAGTCCCATCCCAAAGAAAAGAGATATTTCTCCTTCCAATATCCATTAGGAAATTTCCAGGTGACTGTAAATCTTTCAAAAGTGTCGGGACTAATTGTCCCTAATGTGTAGCACTCTCCCAGGGACCCCAATGGAAGAACATACCCCCTCCCTGGGTTAGAAGGAATACTCCTGATCAGCAAAATAATGGATTGATCTTTCCAGAATCTGGAACACCCTGACATACCTGGGGTATAGAGCATCTGAGACACATAAAAGAGTGACCAACCGCCCAGTGGTGACACCATGGGGAGCGGTTCTCATAAGCAGTACATCTCTGCAAGACACACCCATTCCCAGGTTTTGATTGACTGAGAGAAACTCTTGTAAAGTACAAAGAAAGATAATATCTTTGCAATTGCCTGAATGTGTCACTTCTGATCTGAGAATAACTTTTGGTTATTTTTTTTTTTTTTTGGTGGCAAATTAGAAAACAAGCAAAGAAAGCCATTAGTTGGGAAGTTAAACTGGTGCTAAACCTAGTCGTAATCTCCAGACTCTAAATTTGCTCCTCACAAAATTCTCCTTCTTAAATAACTGAGACTTGTAATAAATTAAAACAGTGGTGGGAAGGATGGAAAACTCAAGAGATTCTGCCAGGTACTCTCCCACCCACCCACCAAACCTATTTATCCAACTTTTCTGTCTACGTTGGAGCACCTTCCCTCCCCTTCTCTTCCATTACCTTCCCAGTCCCCCTGCCAGCCCCTCAGAACCTATTTTAATGAATCTATTTAAAATCAAAATACAAATATCAGTGGTAACTTCTTCAGAACCCCTCCCAATGGGAGAAAAAAAAACAGCTGCTGGAGCAATTGGTGAACATGAAAGAAAAAATAGCTGTTAGGCCTAAAAAGACTCAGAAGACCAGAAACATGTGGGTGCTGCTGCTACTTGAGCATCCACTGTTCTCAATCATGATCCATCCCAGGGTTAACAGAAAATAGATTATGAACCAGCCCAGGTTAAACATGGGACTGGTCACCCCCAACCCAAAATAAAAAGAAAAAAATCCACAACTTATATTGTCTGGTAGAAAGCAGAATTAAGGGTTAAGGCCAAAAAAAAAAATCCCAGATACTTATATGCTCCCTATAAGACAGAGTAGCATGATTTATAACAGTTGATGTCTAGTACAGATGGGAGAGGGACAGCTTTGGATGCAACTTGCAGACTGGCAAAACCCTGAAGTTTTCCTAGGGACACAAATAATGTGGTCCCTTCTTTTGACAAAGCTAAATGCATTGCCAAACTGCTTTGGAAATATTTCTCAAGATTGTCTCAAACCTGTAGTTTGGTCCAGAATTTAAGATTCTCTAAAAAAAAATCTATTTATAATGACTTCAAACAACTCTGTCACTTTTTCCAGAAGACTTCTGGTTTGCCTTAATAATTCCAAAACAACTAAAACTGTCTTAAATTCAGGTTTTTCTTAATGGACTAAACAAGGAACTATCTACTGTATCTAAAAGGGCCAAAATTGACGGAAAGTATATCCCCCTATCCAACTAGTGGCCCAGGCTGATTATTTAACCAAAACTTTTAATGAAGTCAGAGAGAAGAAGGCTAATCACAATTGAATTTACAGCTGCAGCAATTATAGGCAAAAGCCAATTATTAATCTGAAAACAAACCTGAATAGTCTGTCATTACTATAAGAAACCTGGATATTGAGAAATGGACTAAAACTAAAAATAATTCAAAAGAGACATCCTAAACACATTGGCACCAAAATCCTCAAAGGTGAAATCTGACAGGACTCAAGAAACATAGCAGCTGAATCCTTTTCTTCCTTTAAATTCTTTGGGGAAAACGTCTATTCAGATGGAACCTGACCTTTATCCCATCTTAACAGACAGTGGGGCACCACCCTCTCTACCTTAAGCCCTGGTCATATCCAGCAGTCCCTCCTTCCAGAGTACTAAAGAAATTAAAGTAAAATGGACTTAGATTTTCTCTCATTATTTCTTTTCAAGCCTGTAAATTTTTCTTAGAGATGTTGACCCATTCATTGCTTTCTGATCAATCCCTCTTCTATACATAAATATAGGCAGATATTTTCTCCAAAAGCATAATTCTGTAATTTTTTATTTTCCTAAGAATGAACTATAACATTAGATTATATCTCCTCTGGTGTAAACAACAGGGAACATAATGAGAATGGTAACTTTCTCTTTTCTCTCGAAATTAATACAAAGTATCTAGCTGATAACCAATCTTTTCCATAGCTTAGAGACCCTTCCTGAAGCTTTATGGACTTTTTGCAGGATTAACATCAGAAGAATTTACAGTGCCACCCACATAAAAATCACCATTGATATATCTAAACCTTAACCTCAAATTAATCAATATTCTTTCAGTGAGCATGCAATGGAAGGAATACAACTAATTGAAGAATGTATTAGGAAGAGATTAATCATTCCTTTATGAATCCTTAGAGCATTCTAATATTGCCTGTTCAGAAAACCACATAATAGTTGGGTGTCATGGTGCACACCTGTAATTCCAAGGAGGCTGTGGCAAGAGGGTTACAAATTCAAAGCCAGCCTTAGCAATTTAGCAAGGATCTGTCAAAAAAATAAAAAGGGTTGGAGATGTAACTCAATGGTTAAGTGACTGTGGTTCAGTCCCCAGTACCAAACACACACACATAATAGAGTTCTGTTCAAGACTGCAAGCTATAAATCAAGTAGCAACCCCAAGGCATTCAGTCCACATACTGAATGTGGATATTCATGCTGGTATTCCACCAGAAAGTAGATTCTTTACAGTAACTGATTGATGCAGTGCATTATTTAATATCCCTGTAGATCTAGAAAGTCAGTTTTTATTTGCTTTTACTTGAAATAGTCTTCAATTCACCTGGACTATAATGACTTGGGGATATACTGAAAGCTCAACATATTCACAGACTTTAAAATGAGATTTGAGCAATTTAGCTTTCTCTGAGGAGACAGTTTTATTACCATATGCTGATGACCTACTACTCTATGCTCCTTCCTTTTCAGTCCTTCAAGACAGACGGCTAAGAAACTGCTCCAAACTCTGGACAGCAAAGGAGACA
The DNA here is from genome assembly GCF_001458135.2 of Marmota marmota marmota. Taxonomy (NCBI): domain Eukaryota; kingdom Metazoa; phylum Chordata; class Mammalia; order Rodentia; family Sciuridae; genus Marmota; species Marmota marmota. The sequence goes on from NW_025999871.1 coordinate 175,347, forward strand.
TAAAGGTATCTAAGGAAAAACTGCAGTTTAATTTAGCTTTCTCTGAGGAGACAGCTTTATTACCATATGCTGATGACCTACTACTCTATGCTCCTTCCTTGTCAGTCCTTCAGGACAGACGGCTAAGAAACTGCTCCAAACTCTGGACAGCAAAGGAGACATAAAGGTATCTAAGGAAAAACTGCAGTTTGTTGGTGAGTCTATTAAATATCTAGAACATATCATATCTTCTGAAGACTCAAATTGAATGATAATAGTTTGGCACACATACAAAAATATCCTAGACCAACTACTCAAAGATGATTGACAGGATTTGGCAGACTGACAGAATACTGTCAAAATCAAACTCCTAATTTTTCTTTGATTGCTCAGCCATTACATGAAGTGATACATGCTTATATACCAGAACCTTTACTGTGATCAATAGAACATCTTTGGGTTAAAAGATTTCTTTGAGCAACCCATCAGCCTTAGGCCATCCAAACTATGATTTGTCTTTTCATTTATTTGGGCACAAATGGAAAGGCATTGCTTTCAGAGTGCTTACATAGAAACGTGGAGAAATGCATATGCTTTGGGATATTACAGTCCACTGCTAGGCTGTGTAGTGCAGGGAATGCCTCTTTGCTTATGAGCAATTCCTGCTACTGTTATTTTAGTAAGTCGCTGAAGACAGAGATGCAGACACCCCTTTATTTATGTTTCCCATGCAATAGAAGCCTTGCTTGCTTCATATCACAGCCTCTATCTGCCAGCAAGTTGACTTTGTATGAGATAACCCTTCTTTTAGCAGCCTACTTCGTCATAATAAGATGTCATATACTCAATCCAGTAACTTTATTACCCACAGAACTAGACAAAACCCTCATGACTGCATCTTATTAACTGTGTCACTCTTTCACCTCCTAGGAAAGATTTAAAGGAAACTATAATACCTAATTCTGATGGGTTTTGGCACAATTTAAATTCATATTTTAAATGTGAAAATCAGAAATACACTACTAGTTATGCAATAACTATTCCATTTGAAATTCTTGAGGCCACTTATCACATTTCACCTCGACCCAACAATCCAGAGCTTCATGCCTTAACACAGGACTATACATGAGCTAAAGAACTGGTAGCCAATATTTATGCAGATTCTCATTATCCATTTGACATGGCCCTTGATTTTGGAATGTTATAGAAACAAAGAGGACTTATCACTGCTTAAGGAGGTTGAGAACAGTACTTTTGTATTGGAACTACTGGATGTTATTTTGTTTCCCAATAACTTGACTATCATCAAGCTCAATAGATATTCTAAATTAGAAATGAATATGCTGAAGGAAATCAATTAGCTGATGTTGCCATACAAAGGGAAGCTCAAAATACTGACACTGTTGAGATTAAAATCCTTGCCCTTACACTACTCCCCAGGAGCATTAGAAACCACCGTATATAATGAAGATTTCCTGGAGTTTATACCTAGGCTTTAGTTTAGTGCCTCTGATGATGAGAGAATTTTTGGAAAACCTTGGAGGTTTTATGGACTCCAAAAAACCTTTGGTATGCACCTTAAAAACTTCCTATATTACCTGGTTCCATGATGAAAAGAATATGCCAAACTATATATGACCCAGCTCTTTGGTCCACAAAGAAGATGTTCAAATTTGCCTAACTTTCCAATACACATATGTGAATTTACTACAGTAGACCTCACCATTATGTATATCCACAAACACTAGTTTTAAAAAATGTAAATTAATAGGAATACCTGTAGAGTAGAGGAAAGGGAACAGCAGAGTATAGAAAGGGAAGTAAGTAAGCATTGGGGACTTAATTGGAGCAGACAATACTCCATGTATTTATAATTATGTCAAAATAAATTCTAATGTCATGTACAACTATTGTGGACCAATAAATTTAAAAAAAAAATTAAAAAAAGAATTTGCCAAACAATATTTGGTGAAGCCAACAACATTCTGCTATCTCTGCATGTCCTAGATGCCCCACATTTCCAAAGTACAATTCAAACCTACCAAAACCCAGCTAAAGAGATTTAAATTACCAACAAATCCTTTTTAAGTATAGCAAATAGGTTTCATACAGCTGTCTCTCTGTATAGCTGTCGATATGGTTTGCAGGTTTTTTCACTGGGTGGAAACTTTCCCTGTCCACCATGCTACTGCCACCTCTCTGGCTAAAGTACTAATAGAAAAGACCATATCAACCTGGGGAACTCCTTCTGCACCACACACTGACAGCTCTTTGTGAGACAAATTGTCCAATAACTGTGTGCTATGTGGTCAATATTACAACATTTTCATTCTGCATACCACCCCCAGTCCTCTGAACTGGTACAAAGGTTAAACAAAATTATTAAAACTCAGCTAAATTTATGGAAATCTTTTTTAAAAAGCCTGACCTACAATTTTTTTGAATTGAAGATCTACCCCATTTGGGAAGCATAGACTTTGCCTTTGGGGAATGATAACAGGAAGGCCTATACTTCTTTTCTTTGTGCCCCTAGACTCTTTAGCTACTAAAGGGAGAATTCTTACATATTGTCGAGAGCTTATTAAGGTTGTTAATGAAAATTACTCTTTCGTAAAACAATCTTTTTTTTTTTACAGCAGCAAGGGGAGTGACTTGCTACCTCAGAAACCAGCCTGCTGATTTTGTATACTGGAAAAGACATCTTTGTCAAAATTCTTTACCATCCTGCTGGCAAGGTCCTTTCTAGGCACATTCTGTGAATCCCTGTGCAGCCAAACTCAAGGGAATTAACTCCTAGATCCACGTTTCCACTTAAGAAGATCTAAACCCACTTGAATGGTCTAGCACCCCATTGCCAACATCAAGCTTCGTCTGACCAGGAAAAAATAATAATAACTGACATTTTGAGGTTGACTACTTCTGCCTAAGCATCTGGAACAGGCCTGTGCAAACCTTAAACTACTAAAATCTTCCTATACATCCTTATGTTTTTTTAATAGTTGCTATAGTAATTTTGTTCCTGGGAATACTTTTAATTTTGATTGTGTTACACAAAGCTGAACAGATTCCTTGTGTTTTAAATTATCTATTTCAAGCTTTTATTCTCACTATAGTCTCTAAAAATAATAATGAAAACATTTATATATATAGTTATATTTGTCACCTTTACCCAGGCATGGAAAGACAATGCCTTAGTCAGAATTTCACAGTCTCTAGCAACTTCTGGAAATTTAACAAAATGTTGGATATGCTACCCCAACCCTCGTACCACTCGTGAACATAACAGTCTACTCGTACAACCTGTTCTAAACTTTAGCTCAATTCCTGAGTGCATTGTCAATCAAACCCATCATAGCTATGTTGGATATAACCCCATAATCAGCTATCCAGTTCGTCTAGCACATTCCAGTCAACCTTTACCATGTTTTTATATTTACACTCGTATCCTTCCTCCAAAGTTTACCCATAAGACTACAGAAGAGGCTGAAGCTGCAATAATAAAACTTTTAGAAAAATACCATCAAGGATCCCTCAAAGGTGAAGGTCCAGATTTACCTGGGTGTGCTACTACTGACCCATGGCTTAATAATCTACGAGAACAAATTAGGCAAAACTTTGAGAAGTTTGTATGTGCACCCCCTGGCTTTATTTTTGTCTGTGGTGGAGATCACCACCCATGGGCCCGTAGATGCATTAAAGGGTGGATTATGAGGGGGCAATGCCTCCTAGGATATCTATTTACACCTGTATCCATATTCGATGCAGAGGAAACCCAACACTGGTCTAGTTCCCTCAAACCTCCCTCTGGATTCAAACAAGCCACTTTAGATGGTAGCTCCATCTACTCCTTTGGAAGAGCATTTTTGGCACAGTGGGAAGTTACTAATCATGAGCAGATGATTAGAAACCTTTCTGTTACCTTAGGCAACCTTGCTGAAGAGAATGCTGCTTCCATTATAGCACAGCAAAAAGCTATTGACTTTTCACCCAATCTTAAATTAGACAGCCGAATTGCTCTAGACTACATATTAGCAGAAAAAAGAGGCATATGTATGGCAATGAATGCATCTTGCTGTGTCTATATAAATATGTCTCATGAAGTAGAAACCCATTTAGAAACTATTAGAAAAGAAGCCACCTGGATCAAATAGGTCTCTAACATGGAACCTGAATTTAATCTGTTTAGTGATCTTTCTGGTTGGTTATTAGTAGAAATCAACTGATTGTTTAGAAAAATATTATAGATGGTTTGATACTTCTACTTTTGATTGTTATAATCTCTAAATGCTATACTTTTAATTTTTCCCAACTATGTAAATCAATAGAATGAATTTTAGGCTAACATTATGCTAGCTCAAAAGATTGAACTACCTACCTATAACTTTCCTGAAGAAGCTATTTCTGAAAACATGTAAGAATTCTGTGGGTGAATGGTTAGATGCTTGCTCTCTCTTCCTCTCTACCACTCATATTTGGACCAAAAAAAAACTCACTGTTTTTATCTACAAATTTCCCTCCTCCCTTGGATATAAATTCCTAGGAATGAACCTTCCTAGACATGTGAGATATGACCTGGAACATAAAATGGCTACATAAGAAGCAATAAAATTAATATAGCATCCATCAGCAATGCTTACTCTGAAAGACCTCAATAAAAGGGGGAATGATAAGAATTCTGGGATGTCTTAAGTTACAGGCCAGAGAATACAAGGAAGAAAAAGAAGTCCATTGAACTCATAGTTTCAACTTCAAGTTCAGTCAACAAAGAAAAAAGAAGAAGGAAACATTCTAAATTTCTTGTCTGTATGCTGAAGACCACATTGTATTCTGCTTTTGGAAACAACCAACCAAAAAGTAGCAAAACTTTCTCTTTATGGACTACCCTCCCAGTACTTTGCCTGCTTTGTGATGTCCTGCCCCTCTTATCTGTAGCCAATGTAAGTTCAGTGCAAATTATTTGTGTTTCCTCATCCCAAAATTTTATTATAAAACACTATGCCCTAACCTTAGGTCTGGTGGACATTTTTTCACTGGCTATCTGGCCAGGCTGCTGGTGGCTTAGGGAACTTGTCCCAGAACCAGTCCTTTACCTTCTGGCTAGCACCTATAAAACTCAATAAACCCTTTATATCCAGAGACCTCTTAGTCTTAAGAGTTTGATTTAACACCTGTAAGAGCCTCTGACTATAAATATTTCACATATGCTATAAGAACTCCAAGATGGGTACATTTGATGGCACTTGGGCCAAGTTTGTAACAAAAGCACTGTGCTGCTGTTTCCCTTCTTCTAAAAGCCACAAGTAATTGACAGGCAGGATATTTCTTACTCTTTTAGCCCCCAGCATTGCAAGGAAATCAGGATACTGCCCACAGCCCTGGGGAATAAGTGCAAGTGTGTGTGTGTGTGTGTGTGTGTGTGTGTGTCTTTTGTTCTTTTGTGTTAATTTTATTTTTAACATATATACACTTTTATTTAAACATTTATTGTTTTATATGTTAAAATAAAGCATATATGCTTATAAAAATATATGTATTTACACAAAAATAGTCAGTTTTAGTGTTACTTCAGTATACAATTATGTTTTTCCTTCATCATTGAAGAGACAACCCACACTTACAGGATCATCTACGTATTTTTTCATAAAAAATAAATATACAAATTATAGATATATGTACACATATTAATATGTTTATATATTTACCTCTGTTACATATTTCTCTCAATATGAGTATATTTTTATGAGTGTGAATGCATCTATTTTTTTCAAACAAGGATATTACTTGATGAAGAGGTTTTTAGGGTTTTGTTGTTATTGTTTGGTGTTTTTGTTTTTGTTTGGTTGGTTGGTTTTGGTACTGGGGATTGAACCCAGGGGACTTACTCACTGAGCTACATTCCCCAACCCTTTTTATTTTGAGACATGGCCTCATTAAGTTATTGAGAATCTCATGAGTTGCTGAGGCTGGCCTCAAACTTATGATCCTCATGCCACAGCCTACTGAGTGGCTGGGATTACAGGCATTTACCACCACACCAGACTGAGGTCATTTATTCTTTTAGCCTAGAGTTTGACTACTCAAGAGATGTCTTAAAATTTCACAGAGTCCCTGGTCCATGGCCCTTAATCAAAACTCATTGCCTCTTGTTTCTCTAAATTCCTACTATGGACATGTCTTTTATACCAGATTTTTTTTTTTCGGTACAGGAATTACACCCAGGGGAGCTTAACCATTGAGCCACATCCCCATCCCTTTTTATTTTTTTATTTGGAGACAGGGTCCTATTAAGTTGCTCAGAGCCTTTGCTAATCGGCTGGCCTCAAACTTGCAATCCTCCTGCTTCAGCCTCCTGAGCTCCTTGCATTACAAGCATGTGTCAACCATGCCTGGCTTTCATACCAATTTGTGTCACAAACTGGGCCCTAGGTTGGCTACATTCATCATCCAATCACTTTAGGAGATAGGGTCCAATACTCTGCCTGTGCCCTTTTAACTTTTATCTACAACCTCATTGGTGGGTCAGAAGGGGTTGTCAAACCAGTTCCTTGCCTTGGGATCTTAGACAAGTTGAAGGGCCTCAAGAAACTGGTTCCAATCCAGGCATAATTCAGGCCCGACCATTAGGACTATAGAAAAATTAAATTGGCCAAAAGTGGCTTTCTCAGGAACATGTAGACTTAAGCTTCTGAGATCATTTTCTTAACCCTCAGAATTCCCCACAGCTCTCAGTTCAGTCCATTCCTAATTCATCAGTCCATGGAAGAGTCATCTTACCCCAAGCACATCCCCATTCCTTACCTCAAAGAACCTCTCTCTCATCACAAACATCTGGATTCTGCTGTATGCAAGGGGGGATTTCATATTCTCATCATGTCTGAAAGTTTTAATAAAAGAGCCAGCTACAGCCAACTTGGGCCTGCCCCTACACAACCAGTACTCTTCCACCGACCAGCTTATTTTGTCCACAATATGTTTTGGGGTTATGGGGCAGGCCCAAGTTGGCTGTAGTTGGGCTCCTTCACCCCGTGTTACCAAATATACTATATACCAGCCACACACCCAAGCAGAATTAGTGGACCTGGGCAAGCAACTTCACAAGGAGATGGAACACTTAGCATCTATCACTACCCATCCCTCTCTGAGACAGCAACTGCAGAGCAGACATCGCAATGGAAAAGGTAATCATTCCCTGATGCACTGGATTTATGCAACTGCATGGACCACGTGGACTTATGTGAGCTTCCAGAAACTGTGAGTAAATGGCAATTGTATGCTGATCTGGTGCAGATTTTGTGGGAGCTTGGCATGTATCAGCTGATATTCAATTTGAATACACAGGGGCCAGATGATGATTTACTAGTGGTGTGAAGGACTTGGTTTTACAAATGCACCATCTGCCACATTTGGGTCTTTGATGGCTATCTTAACCCCTTATGTCAGGTGCCCTATTAATGAAGTCACTACCACGGTGGCCAGCCTACGAGAAGCTGAAAGCAGATGGCAGGTGAAGGGTGTGTATAATGTGAAAGGGGCCCAGAAGCAAAACAAAGCAGGGAAGAAAGGGTTCATGCTTTATATAACATTTTACACCACTATGACTGAGATGCAGATACCTACCTTGGAGGCCTCATCCCCAGTAAATGAAGAAATGTATCAGATATATAAGGTTGTGTTGCAAAATTGCATGGCACTTGACCTGTTAATAGCAGCACAGGGAAGAGTATGTTCCATGCTTGGCACTGAGTGTTGTGTACATATTCCAGACCACCAGAAGACTATTAGTGTGGTTTTAGCACATAAGGCTTCTGAAGTTGCAGCTATACAACATCTAACTGGTGACCCTTTGCAGGAATGGTGGGCTAGTCACCTGGCAATGACTTTTAGTTTTCCTAGGCAGTGGTACTTGTTCTCTGGTTGTATGTCACTACAGCTTATACTGCTCTTGGGGCCTGTGGATACAGGGCTCTGTCCTCCTCGCTAAGGGATCAATGCAAAAGACATCAGCTACATGGATTATATGATGAGGAACCCTAAAGAGGTGGAAATGTGGGACAGACCTACCTGGGAGAGCCCCTACTTCACTCATACACACCTGGATTATAATATATGTGTCCCTCTTTGATGTTCAAAATGTCTCTTTTCACCTTGTTTCAAGAAATGAAGCTAGTACCTCTCCTGAGAGTGACACTACTTTGACCATGTCTGGTAAAGAGTGCTTGTCATCAGTCATGAGCAATACCAGCTGGTGTCTAGAATGTCCTTAGTATTTTTGGCTTCCATCCTTGCCAATAAATGAAGACAGGGTTCAATGGCTTTTGACCAGAATTAAAATTGATGTGAGTATATAATAGATTATGTGTTTCACTGGGTTCTTTTGGTTTTCTACATATATATTTAGGTATTTATACTCTTTTTTAGTTTATATAGTTATATTCTTTTTATATATCTATGTATTTTGTATATTTTGATATTTAAATATTTACACATATATTTTTGATTTTCATTTGTGCATATATGTATGTACTCTTGAACTTTTCTTCCACATTGCTGGTTGAAACACCTCACTCTGGGAGTAACAGTTACATATTTATTATATTAATAAATTTCCACTTTATATATATAAATATATTTGTATATATTTAACTAAGTTACATATTTTTCTTCATATGTTTATGTATCTTTTATCATGTGTGTATATATATTTATTAAACAGGGCTACTGCTGGCTTAGATGACCATTTATGAATCTACCTAACATAATAACCCAAGATATGTCTTAAAATTTTACAAAATTTCTGATCCAAAGTCCCCACCAAGCCCACTGATTCTAGGTTTTCCATTATTGGTAGATATCAGTCAATCATGAGTGGTATAAGGAGATAATTTTATAACTGGGTCTACATGCTGGCCTTCCACATATTTTCTTTTAAGAAGCAATTTTACAAGCAGGCATAGTAGTGCATGCCTGTAATCCCAGTAACTTGGGAGGCTGAGGCAGGAGGACTGCAAGTTTAAGACCAGCCTCAGCACATGAGCAAGGCCCTAAGCAATTCAAATTTAACAAGACATGGTTGAACTATGAAGGTGATGGGGAAGGAATTTGTATAATTTCCTTTTTTGCTTAGATAGAGGTTCAACTTTCTGGCTTTAATTTGGTTCCATTATAGTCTGGCCATACTCTGCCCAAATCAAAATAGTTGATTCATTGTCCTCGGACCACATGTTCTTTCTTGGCTCATATGTCTCTGCATCCTGGGATTCCTCCACTTTCCTACTTCAGCCCCCATCCTGACAGTCCTTCACCAGCCATGCAATCTTCCATAACCTAATTGAAGCCATCATGTTCTCAACACACCTAAAATCTTTTCCTTCTCTGGAATCTTTATACAACTATCACATTCTCATTTATGTATATCGTTGATCCAACAAAATTGGTTTTTTTCCTTAATGACAAGTTCATTGCTCTTTTTTTTCTTTTCTACACTATATTCAATTTATCACAATTTCATACTTCTGCCATAAAATACTATAGACAATTATAAGAGAAAAGAGAAAGGGGGGGAATAAATTACTTCCAAGAGGTTGGGAAATGTCCTCTTTGAAAACCTCATGCATAAAAGAAAAATAATAGCTAAACCTTGTAGTGTTTATTCTGTATCAGGCACTGTTCCAGAACAACTAAGATTATAAAGGTTTCCCCCAGGTGCTATGAGACTTAAGAAAGACAAAAGGCTCACTGACAGACTTACAGAAGTGTGATTCAGAGTGGCAGCAATACCAGTTGGATATCCCACCATTTGGGCCAGAAAGAGGAGCATATTTATGGGTTAGGACAAAACTGATTTCATCCTGACTGAAGTGTATCTGCTTTATCATAAGATTATATTGAAGAGACAGAGGCAGCCCTGGAAGCAGGATCCAGTTGTAAAGTCCTACAAATGACTCTGATGGTTTTATTACTTATGGTTTGCGGAGAAACTGTGCAGGAAAACACAGCTAGAGTAAAACACAACCAGGATTACTCAGGAGGACTCATGATGGTTATATCTCAAGTCTTGCCTGGAATCATGTCAAGCAGAACCTACACAGGCACTCTTCTAAGGATTTATCCTCACAANGTTTCACTGGGTTCTTTTGGTTTTCTACATATATATTTAGGTATTTATACTCTTTTTTAGTTTATATAGTTATATTCTTTTTATATATCTATGTATTTTGTATATTTTGATATTTAAATATTTACACATATATTTTTGATTTTCATTTGTGCATATATGTATGTACTCTTGAACTTTTCTTCCACATTGCTGGTTGAAACACCTCACTCTGGGAGTAACAGTTACATATTTATTATATTAATAAATTTCCACTTTATATATATAAATATATTTGTATATATTTAACTAAGTTACATATTTTTCTTCATATGTTTATGTATCTTTTATCATGTGTGTATATATATTTATTAAACAGGGCTACTGCTGGCTTAGATGACCATTTATGAATCTACCTAACATAATAACCCAAGATATGTCTTAAAATTTTACAAAATTTCTGATCCAAAGTCCCCACCAAGCCCACTGATTCTAGGTTTTCCATTATTGGTAGATATCAGTCAATCATGAGTGGTATAAGGAGATAATTTTATAACTGGGTCTACATGCTGGCCTTCCACATATTTTCTTTTAAGAAGCAATTTTACAAGCAGGCATAGTAGTGCATGCCTGTAATCCCAGTAACTTGGGAGGCTGAGGCAGGAGGACTGCAAGTTTAAGACCAGCCTCAGCACCTGAGCAAGGCCCTAAGCAATTTATACAGACCCTGTTTCAAAAAAAAAAAAAAGACTGGGGATGTAGCTCAGTGGTAAAACACCCCTGGGTTCAATCTCTAATACCATGAAAGAAAAAAAAGAGAAGCAATTTACCCAGACCAAGTCACTATGATATATTACAGTCCTTGTTATCCTCAGGGTTATTCTCAAGGCTGAGAATGCACATTCAAAGACTCTTCTGCTGATAAGAGCACAAGTTACCCTGAAAGAGGGCTTTTGTGACTTTATACACAGTCCAAATATTCCAAGAGTCAGGAAAACAAGATAATTAGAAGCAAAGTCCACCAACCATAAAATATGTAAAAATGAGTTCCAGTTAGAACCAGTCAGCAAGAGCCAACATGACCAAGAATTACCTTTAGATCTTTTCCATGTCATTGTAATCTCATTATAACTGTAAATTTTATCCCCCATTCTAGGGTTTCACGTGTGTACCTGTGGGTAAAATCATGCACAGCTGATTCTTACAAATCTGATGCAATCCTACTGTCAGTGAAAAGTTAAGATGCCATACCTGAACAGGATTCTCTAGAAACTTCTCCAAGTTACAAATAAGTAGAGAACAAAGGCGTACTATGTCAATCTCCTGAGATGGCCCCTCAGGTGTTTCTAATCCAGATATTATTCAGACCTGCCCAAAAGGGCTTACTCTATTCAGTTGAAACCAGCTAGAACCAACTTTTTTCAGGAAAGGGTAGCCTTTCAAGTTGGGGCCATTTCCTTAATCCTCAGAATCCCTCAACATTTTACAATGCAATCCAATCCTGGCAGAATCATCCCTTTAATTTGGTACAATACAACTTTACCCATACTCACACTGCTGCCAGAGTAACCTGAAGACTTAATTTTAGTTGATGTTCATTAATGGGTAGAGTTCTACTCCATGCATACACACCTTGACTCCATTGTATGCATCCCTCTTTTGATGTTCTAAAGAAGAGCTCTCACTTTGACATTTTTATGAAAAGAGGCCAGCTTCCCATTGAGGGTGATGGCACTTCAGCCAGGAATCATAAAAGGTCACTGCCCTCATGCTTTCCAGCAGCTATCAATCACCTGAAATGGCCAGCAGAATGTTCTTGATTTGGGGGGCTCTTGACCATCTCATAGGTGATGAGAGTACACCAAACTTCCAAAGTACTCCTGCAAACCTGTTACAAAGGCTTCTGAACCACATGGTCAGGTTAGTCACAGCAATGACCCTATTTCAGGCTGCTCTGGCAACACTATAATTGTGGGTAAGGTCAGATAGCATCAAATTAAAGGGATTATTCTTCCAGGATTAGACTGCATTGTAAGATGTTGGAGAATTCTGCTTATTAAAGAAATGGCCCCAATACAAAAGGCTACACTTTCCTAAATAAGCTGATTCTAGCTGGTTCCAACTGAATATAAAAAACCCTAGTTGGCAGGTCTGAACAATACCTGGACTGGCTCATGGCATAAATGCAAGTTGGTGTGTGTATACATGAGATTGCACGGGTTTTCTTGAATTATTTGATTTTATACAGGTATATCTATATTTTAACGTATTTAAGTTCTTGTTTATCTGTGATTTTTTTATATGTAACCTATATTTATGTTCTGGTCGGGTATTTTGGTCATAGCAATGGAAAACCTAATACAGAAATTAGTTCCAAGAAGTGGGGTCATTTATGTGACTAACCTCACCATGTGATTCAGAAGTCTTTGGAATTAGAATTCAGAAGTTTGGAGATGCAGATTGGAGAAGACTTAGAAATATTGTAAGGAGAGTTTAATGAGTGATTCTGGTGTAAGCTCAGAAGACTAAAATGCTGATAAGAATGTGGATAGTAAAGACTGTGCTCATGAGGTTTTAAAAAGGAGCAAGAACCCTATTAGGAATTGGACTAGAAGGCTACACTTGTCCAAATTTTCCATGTCCTGAGACTTTCTGTGGGGCTGAATTTAATTAATTTTGCAGAGAAAACTTCAAGGCAGCATAGAATTCAGGCAGTGGCATAGATGTTGCTGGCAGCTATTAGCCAGTTTTACCATGAGAATCAGGAGCAAAAAACATAGAGAAAAGGTTTGAAAAACTTGCTGTTTTACCTGAGAAGAAGTACATAAAATATTGGGGCCAAGAAAGTTGCAGTTGCTGAAGAGATTATGACTACTAAGGAGAAGCTAAGACTATATTGTACACAGAGTATAGGAAAAATGCCTTGAGGGCATCTCAGGAATCAGCAAGACCATACCCATTGCAGTCTCACGGATGCAGAGGTAAAAACTTGTTCAAGAGAACTTTGGGGCTCCCTGCTCACATAGGGGTGCCAAGAAAGCTGTTTCCTCAGGATTCATTTCAGTGTGCTCAACTGCTCACTGAGAAGCTACTTCAACCATGGTCCAAAGGGGCCTGGCTACTGCCTGAGCTGGTGGCAGACCTTGGCTTTGTCCATGTAGAGCTGGTTCTGCAGGAATGCTGGATGCTGCAGTTGGGGAATCACAAAAACTTCCACTGAGATTTCAAAGGAAGGCCTGGGAGGCAAAGCAAAGTGTGGCAGGATCAGAATCCCTGAAGATATCCCTATAGAGGATATAGTGTGAAGTCATAAGGATGAATCCAAAGCTTAAATGGAAACTCTCCTTGATTAAGAAATGCCAGTAACATGGAATATCTGCTGGGGAAAGTTGCTGGCTTTCGATAGAACCAGCTAAAAGAAAGGCCACATGGGTGGCAACAAGCAAGGCCAAAGGGACAGGGCTGCCCAAGCCCTATGAAGATCACATCTTACCACTGTGTAACCCAGATGCTGGAGGTGAAGCTACAGGAAATGTTTGTCTCAGTGGGCTTTGGTCTTATTTTGGTCCCATCCCTTTTATCTATGCCCTTATTTCTGCCTTTTAGAATGGAAATGTTTTCTCTATGCCGTTACATATTGGATATATATAACTTACTTTTGATTTTTACAGGGACTTGGAACCAAGAGTTTGCCTTGAGCCTCAGAGGAGACTTAGGACTTGGGTTTTTGGGCAATGATGTAACTGTTAAGACTACAGGAACTCTATGGAGTAAATGCATTTTGCATTGTGAGATTTACATGAGACTTTGGGGGCCAGAGGCAGAATGGATGGTTTGGATATAAGGTATCACCCAAAACCTCTTTATGTTAATGCAATAGGTGAAATGATTAGATTATAAGAGCTATGAACAAATCAGTGAATTAATACATTTGATGTACTGATACTTTGGATTATTGGTGGTAACTGTAGGCAGATAGGGTGTGGCTACAGGAAGTGGGGGGTGTGCCTTGGGGATTATATATTTTGTCTCTAGCTCTTTACTTTCCCCCTTCTGTCCCCACTTCCGTTTCTTTCTCTTTTCTCTTTCTCCTCCTCTTTTTCTCCTCCTCTTTTTCTCCTCCTCCTTCTCCTCTTCCTTCTTCTTCTTCTTTTCTACTTCTCCCTCTCCCCCATCCTCCTTCCCAGCCCTATCAGCTGAGCTGATCAGCTTTCTCCCACCATGATGCTCCACCTCACTGTGGACCTAGAGCAATGCAGTCAGTAAACCATGGACTGAACCTTTGAAACCGTGAGCTCAAAATAAACTTTTCCTCCTCTAAGTTTTTCTTGTCAGATGTTTTGGTCACAGCAATACAAAGCTAATTATCACTACTTATACATAATATATGTTTGTATTTCTGTGTGTGCCTGTGTATATGTAAGGATGTTCATGTCTTTTCTTCTACACTGGTGAAGCACCCCAAATTATCAGACATGGTTCTATATTTATATGAATAAATTTCTATTCATTATATATTAGTATATACATATACATGATTAAATGTTACATATTCCTCTCCAGTAACAAATGTTTTCTTGTATGTGTATGTGTGAGTGTGTCTATCAAAAATGAATATTACTTACTGGGGCAACCAATGTCAACTCAACCTGGCATGAATATCCCAGAGGCATCTCAAAAACTCACACTTCTGCTTATTCAAGCAACCCAGCTAGCCTCTGGGTTTATTATTTTCTCCTGCCTTAGATATGTGCATTTCAAATCCAGCACACATTAGCTTTGTCAAACCAATCTCACCTCATAAGCAGGTCCCTAGTGTGACCACTTATCATCCAACATTCTGGGGTGACAATGCCCATAGATCTGTTTCTGTCCTGCTTCTTTTCATCTGCTACCTGCTTTGGTGGTCAGAAGAGATTTTTAAGCCAGGCATCTGCTTTGGGTGTTCATCAAACAAGTGGGGGGACCACCTGGCTCCCTACTATTTCTAATTCAAGTCTTATTTGGGCCATCCCAGTAAGGATCTAGATTCAATCAGATCTAGCTAAAACTGGATTGCTCAGGAACATGTAGCTTTCAGTTTATGAGGTATTTTAGTTAACTTTTTCATCATTGTGACCAAAATACCTGAAAAGAACAATGTAGAGGAGGAAGTCAATTTTGGCTCACAGTTTCAAAGGTTCAGTGCATGGTTAGCTGATTCCATATCTCTGGGCCTGAGGTGAGGCTGATCATCATGGCAGAAGGGTATGGTAGAGGAAAGCAGCTCAGGACATGGGAACCAGGAAGCAGAGAGAGAGATCTGCTCACCAGGGACAAATATAAACCCCAAAGACACATATACCCCCAGTGA
Source organism: Marmota marmota marmota (assembly GCF_001458135.2). Classification (NCBI taxonomy): domain Eukaryota; kingdom Metazoa; phylum Chordata; class Mammalia; order Rodentia; family Sciuridae; genus Marmota; species Marmota marmota. Next base: position 190,772 of record NW_025999871.1, read on the forward strand.
CTTACTTCCTCCAGCCATACCCCACTTGCCTGAAGTTACCACCCTAATCCATATCAATGGATTAATCCACTGATTAGGTTACCCTTTCATCATTTTTCCTCTGAAAATGCTTGTATTGTCTCATGCATGATCTTTTGGAGGGGGGCACCTCATATCCAAACCATAACATTCTTCCCCTGGCCCCCAAAAGTTTATGCCTATCTCATAATGCAAAATACATTAAGTACATTTCCAAGAGTCCCCATAGTCTTAACAGTTCCAGCATTGCCCAAAAGTCTAAAACCAAAAAATCTCATCTGAGAATCAATGCAAAATCTTAGCCATGAGAGTAAAGATCAAAAGCAAGTTACATATATACAAAATATAATAGTACAGAATAAACATTTCCACTCCACAAGGAAGAAATAGGGGCATAGAAAGAAGCAATCAGACCAAACCAAGACTGAAGTCCAGCTGGGCAAACAAGTCCTACAGCTCCATGCCCAGGGGCACATGGCATCCTGATGTACTCTCCCAAGGGCTCATGTAACTCCACCTCTATGGCATTGCTGGTTACAGCCCATATGGCCTCTCTTTCATCTTGTTTCTACTGAATTCCTACAGATTTCCTCAGCAGACATCCCACAGCTTTCATAGCCAAGAGGCTCATGGGTGTGCAGAATGGAGCCAATTGCCTGGACAGTTGCAGTCCCATCCCAGGTGTCTCCAAACTAAGACTTAATCATGTTCACCCACAAACAAGACTGAAAAACAAAAAAAAAATCTGACCATATCTGGCTTGTAGCATTCAGCATCTTGGGACAAGTCCTGACCCCTTAGTAGCCCCTTGTGATCATCAGTTTTTCCTAGCCTGTGCTGTGCTTGACCCAGCATTATGGCTCCAGTTGCTCAGCCCACACTTCTATTTATTCCAGCATAACCCAGCTGTCCCACACAGCCCTCTTCCTTTCTGCAAAAAGTCCCTCTTCTTCCCACCTGAGATGACTCATTCATGTGCACCCCACAAAGTGTTACAGAGAAAAGAAATCTATATGAGGAACATTTTGAGGTAAAGAGGCCAGCTCCCTCATAGCCACATATTCACACTTGGATTGTGCCTGTAAGAGAAAGTATTGGCCTGAGGTGCTCCTAGAAGTTGCAGTTGTGTGTCATATTATTGTCCCCTGTCAGCAAATTCACAGCTAGAGGTCTCACTGATTCCTGTAGAGAGATGTATGTATATTTTATATACATGCATATGTATGTACACAGTGTATGTGCATACACAAATGGATTAAGGACAGATAGTGAGACAGAGATTTTTCTCTTATTTCTGTTTGACACCTTCCAAAATTACAGGAAGACCCTACAGTTTCTTGAAGAGATGTTGACAGCAGATGCCTATGGTCAGACAAGACTAAACTTTGCAAAGAAATCCAGACTGACTTAGACTAAGAGCTTGTCCTTCTGGTCACATGTAGTTAAAGGGGTCTTCACACTGAATTCAGCCTGTTAATACTCTTTCATCCTGGCATGAGAAAAGACCTGCCAACTGGGACAAGTTCATCCTGGCACTGAGAGACACTTAAAACCTGACGATTTGGAGAAAGACCGTGATCAAAAGTAGGAAATGAGAAAATTATGGATGCCAAGATGAAGCTACTCTTGTCAGACCCTGATGAAATTTATAGCTGGGAAAGCATGAAGGAAGGTTGTTCATGCTCTGCCTAAGATAAGAACCATCTCAAGAACTTTCTAAAAGAAAAAAAAAACTTCTCCAGAAAGTCTTCTACATTCCCCATGCTTTTCAAATCTCACACATGCACTAATTTCTATAATATAGGTTAGCTTTAACATTCTTTAAGACTGAAACAAGAAAAAGATGGCCGCTGCATACGGGGGTTGCTGAAGTGCTGAGCGTGGTGCTCAGAGCAGCAGCTTTAATCGAGATTTCATGCAGCTTGATAGAGCTCCTTTCACCGTTAATCTGCAGCGGACCACTTTGCCAAGCAGCAGGAAGAACAAAGATCAAAAAAGAGACGCTTGCCTCCCGGACGCTTGGCTGCTCAGAGCCGCAGGCGCTTTGCTCCCATCTGCTTCCTCTTTCACTTTGCTCCGGGCAGAGAAGCTGAATGTGTAATCAGCAGTGGATTGTAAGTACCCAAGGCAAAGAAAGCTCAGTGTTCCCCGCCTTTTTTTTTTTTTTGAATATTTTTTATACAGGGAGAGTTTGTGGATTGGGATTGTTGGCTGGGCTGTGGTTTCTGTGCCAAAAATCCACTCCGCGGGAGCCGCCATTTGCTTTCTGATTGCTGTCTTGATGGCTCTGTCTATATTGTCCGGCAGCCGCATCTAGAGGTTGGAGCTGGGCTGCATGCCAAGCCCTGTCCTCCGAAGGCTGGACCGCGGCCTTGAGCACCTGGGTCGCCTGTTCGCCGCTGCACCTTCGGGCAGAGCCTGCTCTGGGGTCGTTCTGCATCCCCCTGCGAGGGGACCCGTGCTCCGGAGGAGGGGGCTTGAGCCGCCGCGGCAGCCGC